>NW_008683117.1:11155-70523 GCF_000695815.1 Acanthisitta chloris
GTTCCTCTCCTTGGTGCCATGGGATACACATTGTGCGATGAAGCCCTGAAAATTTTCGGCACAGAAAAGCAACATGCCAGAGAAGTCCTGAATCCCTTGTGGTGAGATGGGCAGGGGTCTTCTAAGGCAATTCATATGTGGAGGGAGGAAACACTGGCATCAGGATGTGCCCATAGCATGTTAGAGGCTCAGGGATGCTCAGTGGTAGCTAAAAGTAACAGGGACAAGAGTCTTATCTTGCTTTGGGAGACAGTCCTGGCCATAAGGTGATAGAGATCTCACTTCTTTTTCTCACAGATCCAGATATGCATGGGATGAGTGGCAGGGAACAGTGTTTCTCCCCTACAAAAGAGAAGCACAGAGGAAAGCAAATGGGGCATTTCTTCCCTCATGCTCAGCAGGAGAGAAACTGAGAGGTCAGCATGAAGGTTTCATGTCTTTCTTCCCCATAAGGGCAAAAGAGTTGGTGGTCAAGTTCTTAGTGGAGACAGGGTGTTTCCTTCCCCTCTGCCCTAGGCCTGGGAAGGAGCTGGAAAGCCCAGTCCTGTGGGACAGAAGGAGCACTTGCTACTGTAATGAGACCTAACTCAGCCACAGGTATCCCAGCTGACTTCAGAGAGGTCTGAAAATTGTGATCAATGCCCGTGCTATTGCCAAAACACTGCACCCAGTTCACTCAGCCCTGTCATCCCCAGGAACCTGCCTGGAGACAAGAAAAAAGCAATGCCACCAACAGAGAAGGGAAGAAAAGGACTTTCAAACATATATATATATATACACACATATACATACATACATATATATTCCTTCTCATTATTAGACCCTGAAAACTTCAAATATGCCTTGAAATGCAAAAATATGGGTTATGCTGCAATGACAAAACTCAGACTTGCTTTCAGTGCCATGGCAAGGGAAGTGATACAGGGCCAGATTCAGCTCCCTTGAACTGGTGTGACTCAGTGGAGGTGCTGGGGAAGAGACTCTGATCCATAACAAACACCAGCATGCTTCGGGCTGTCGGATTCAATCCCAGAGTTCAGCAAGGGCTGTGCTCCCAAAGGATAACAAATAGACTACGAGGATCACATGCAGAGACAACACAGACTTTAATACATTGCAAAGTGCTAAGAGGCATACTTACAACATTTTCCCCCTTCTTCTTTCACTAAACATTTTCAGTTTTTCTGCTTTGCTTTCGTGTGCATTGTTGACTTCTCAGAGTGCTTATAAATGATATTATTAATATATAAAGATAACTGCTTTAAAGAGAATCATGCATTTTCCCTTTACCTTTGCCTGCACTTAGCCAGCAGGCATTGGCAGGCTCCAGAGCATGCTGTACACACAAATATTTGTGTTGATCTACTTCAATCCACAGGCACAATGTAGCTAGGAGACAGACTATTTATCTTCCCTGCTCTTACCTTTCACTTTGTTTCAAACAGATAGGGTTGTTTCTTGAGGTGTGAGGGACATCGACAGACCCCACACGTGTTTTATGAGCCCTGTGAAATAACCTCAGGAGCAAACTGGCCCATGGGGCACTTCCCACAGAGGGGCTCTGGGCAGCCTGGGTTTTGTCCCTCTGTTGCCAGTCCATTTCCTGAGGTGGACACACAACCAGCATTTGGATTAATGCCTGTATGGCCTTCATTGTAGCACCTGAGTTTCCATGGCATCACAGCAACAGATCCTGTTTTACTGAAAGGCACAGACTGTGTGTTTTACTGAGTCCTCAGTGGGTGCAGATCAGCCTTGCACCATCAGACACCATTGCTGGGCCAAACTGATGTCTGACAAGGATCTGCCCTGCGAGTTTTGTGTTTATATTGCACACATGCATGTGTACACAAGGAAGGTGACTCGTGTTTAAAACGTACACCTTAATTATACAGTGTGTCTGTGCAACACATGTGATCACATTCAGTGGCACAAGCTGCGTCAACAGGGAGAAAGGAGCATTTCCTACCAGAAGGACATAGATTTGCCATGCTGGCCAAGTGAACCTTTCCAATGTTCTGGTGAGGGTCGTTTGGACTGGGGAATACAGGAAGGACAAGCCAACAGGGCTGGTAGAGCATCCCAATATGTGCCTGAGGGATGCCCAAAATCAGACCTGGAAAGCAGCTTCCCCTTCATAGTTTCTGGAGGCTTTTTCTAACACAAAGGATGAGCTGCAGGCACTAATGAAAATTAGTACTTCTGTGGGCCAAACAGCTGGACCAGCAGGTAGGCAGTGCAGAAAGGAATTCCCTCCAGTTGTAAACAGAATAAATCATCAAGCTCCCTTACAAGTATTCAGCTCTCCCAGCTTTAGTGGCAGCTGTGAACCCAAACCACACAGACTTTCACGCTGTATTCCTCTTGCTCTGTTGATTTGGACCCTCTAGAATATCTAAACAAGTGCAAGCAATTACTTACTGCTTATTAATAAATCTATTGGTAAGTTGTCCACTACATTCAGGCACAGACACACGTGCTGCTCACTTTCCAACCACACAGAGGTTACTACAGGTGCAAACAGAACAGAGCCACTGTGAGGGGAAGCATGAGACCTATGTCAGATATATATACCACATCTTTTTGCACCCGATCCCCCCTAAAAATGGGTCAGTTTTCTACTGAAAAGCTTTGTGTTCCACCTGACTGACCTGAAACTCTCTGGAAGCAGCAGCCTGTCCTTTCTTGGTTTTGCATGACATTCTCCAAGACAACTGCATAAGCGAGGACTCCGTGCTGCAGAGCAAGACATGGATGAGGTGGAAGGGATGAAATATGCAGAAGCAGCATGCTGATTTCTGCCTAAAATGTGATTTCAGTAGATACTTGAAGTGCACATCAAAAGAGACTCTAGCAGCAACAGGTTAGTACATTACTTGAAGCACTGAGGCACAGTGGCAGCCAGGCAGGTTAGAGTGCAGAGATACAGGGCAAGCAATTAGCAGGATGGTGTTACCATCCTCAAGTGTGACCTTTCACGCTGAGCCAGGCTGCTACACCACCAGAAATCCTGATAATGAGACATCGATTCATCTGCACCAGCACCCTGTAGTAGGGGGCTGACCTGATTAAAGGGGAATGGAATTGGGAAAGGATAATCTTCACAACAAAATGAAATAAAAAAGCAAATAGGAAAAGTCCAGTTGCCACAGGAATCTAGGAAGGAGTTGTTAATCTATGAAGAAATCTTCCAAGATTCTTCCAAAGGACACAAAGAACCAAGTCTAATTGTAAACATACCATAAACTACCTAAAAAAGGTTCTAGCTTACTTGACATTTCCTTAAGATACTTAAAGAAAATGAATAGCTAAATTTTGCTTTAGCCATCCCAAGTCAAATTTTCAGTAATGCATCATTTCAAATTTACATTCGCTATGTTGTTTTGCAAATATTACACTTATTACTATAGAGTATTTTTCAGTAATTGAGGTTTGACTAAAATGTGTAAACGACATTCTGCAACAGTAGAACTTTTCTGCCTAACTCTCTTTTTGGACTCCCAGAGAGAACCCGAGGGCATGAAGAGACTGCAAAGTTGTTTTGAGAGAGTTCTCATAAAACATGGGCATTTAAAAAGCAAAAACAAATTACTGGGAGTAATAACAGAGGCTATAAATGAGACAAATAACTTGTTCTCATTCAAGAACACTGCTGCCAATGCACTAAACTATCTGACTCAAAGTGATGATGTCACTGCACTGAATCTCCAGAACAGGATGCTGCTGCATGGGAGGTGCACTCAAACACTGTGCAGAAAAGGCAATACCTTCACAAGAGGCTGAGTAAGAACTAAACTGCTTTGCTAAGCAGTGCAGCACCTTTTGGCTGCAGGTTGATGGCCTGAGCCATGTCTCCAGCACAAAGCATGCAGGAGGGAAAATACAAATATCTTCTATCCATGTTTTAGTGGCATTCAGTCAAAAGGACTTCCAAACTGTGTATCACTACCACAAAACAGACAACAGTGATGAAAATGATCACCTGTACACTACTAAAGAAATGTCCCAGCTGTTAATTTAGGGTCCAAAGTTAAGTTTTACTGGAGTGAATTTATGACTGCTCATTATTTAACTTAGTCTAGGATAATAATTACAGATGGTACTCTAAGGCGAAATCCCACTGATGGGAAACAGCATCATTTGAGACTCCAGCAAAGAGTAATCAGACACCTTTGGGGAAGTAATCAGGCATCTGTGAAAGAAAACTCTGATGTCAAGGGCCCCTCACATGGGATGCTTGTTTAAATGCTGTAAGACTTGCAGCACGTTTAATGAGAGAGAAAGGTTAAAGGGTTTGGGGTTTTTTGAATGTTAAAAACCATAAAGAAACAATATTTGATGTAATCAGCAGCAAAATAAAAAGTATTGTTGCACATGGGGTACTTCTGAAACAAGGAACTGAAGCACCTTTTCCTCCCAAGTTTCCATGCCCACACCTTTACTGAAGCAGGTAATGTTTTGTAAATACATCTCTGCTTGATGGGAGAACATGTGAAAGAGGTAAGGATCTGGCAGGCTCAGATCCTTGAACTGTCTGGGCTCTTATGTAAGAATTCCAAAAGTTGTAAGGATCTGGCAGGCTCAGATCCTTAACTGTCTGGGCTCTTATGTAAGAATTCTATTTGTCCCTGAAGAGCAATGTACACTATTAAACCAATAACTAATTAGCAATCCCTCTAGCAGAGTTGCTTGAAAGGAGCCCAGGAGCTGCAGGAGCACAACATATGATGTGACAGAGCAACATAGTCCTGAGCCCCAGAGGACAGGCCAGAGAAGAAAGGAGGCAATTTTAGCAGAGATGGTCAAGTGCAAAAAGTCAAACACTGCCATTGTCACTGATACAGCATCTAATATTTTACAAATGCATTCTTGGTTTAGTGTGGCTGTGCAGGAACCTTTAACCTTCAAAAACTTTACATAAACCAGTACTGAGAACCTCTAACTTTCAAAAACTTTACATAAACCAGTACTGTAACATGGGTGAGCCCTCGTTAAATTTTACAGGCCTGATGATCTGCAAGATTTAACAGCATGATCCAACACCACCCACTGTATACCTTGGATCTCTGAAAGTTGTACAATGGTTTATTATCAATCCACCAGTTGCTACAATTACACAGCTGAACAGTATTTATCCTGACTAGTATATTTCAGAAAGAAGATATTTAAAGTTGGTATAGTTTCTTGAAATAGCTCCAGGGTCAACTTAAGAATTAAGCTCAGCTCGTGGGCTCGGATTCAGCAAAGGTCTTATGCATATGCTTTTATTCCAGGCATACAAGAAGTCCTCAAGAGAACTGTTTTAAATCAGCTTTTGCCAACAGGAGGAAGGAATGAGATAATGGAATCAAAAAATACTACTTCTTGCTAAACATTGACACAAAAGAAAATCTGGAGTTTTCACTTCTAAGGGAAAAATTAGCCTAGTTTCAAATTAGCTAAAGCATTTTTCACCATCTTGTATTCTGATGTTTGAAGACACTGCCTTTCTCTTCACTGCCTCTTTCAAATTAGGAAAAGAGGAGGGAGAGGAGAGTAACTGCAAAACAAAAGGCTGGTAACATTCATACTAGATAACAAGCTTGATCCAAATGCACTGACAGTTTTTGTTGACCTAAAATAGCCTTTCCCAGAAGACATTTTGTTTACCAGGTGCCACCACTTTTAGGGTTTTGCTAAGGAAATACTCAGAGGACTGGCATAAAAGTGAGAAATAGTTTTCCTCCTGTGTATCTGCAGGTTATGCTACTGGTTGTGGCTCTGTGACCTGAGATAGCTTTGATAGCTGGGAGAAAAGACATTCCTGTTTGGTGCCAAACTGTTCAGGATAGCACATTTGCCAATGGACAACTGCAGAGCTGCATTGCTATGTGCTGATCTGAAATTCCCTATTCACTGGGGAATTCTGAAAACTATTCTGAGCATTATGCAAATTGTTCTGGGCACATTTTCCTCCAAAATAAGAAGGGCTTACATAATGAACGCTACACTGTTTTCCAGATTAGCAATACTGCCCACAGACTTAATAGAGTGTGACGGAGGAAACAAATTGCAAAAATTCACACCGACAAACAAGCCTGAACTTCCCCTCCAGAGCTGAAGACCATCACAAACCATATCACCTTGCAGCAAGTAAAAGACACATTTTCATGACCTTGCCTTTTTCTACAACACACAAATCATGAACAGGGAGGGCAGACAAGAGCCAACATGTGACAGCCATTGGTCACATTGCTTAATGCAATGTGGGGAGCATTGAGGTGCAACCACAAGGTATACAGGAGAGTCTGCATAAAATAAATTTGTTATGCTAACCCTATACTCTTATACTTGCATGCAAGACTGGCTGGCTGGAAAGCTCCCCGTGCACTCAGCTCCTCAGTACTTTTGCATGAATGACACTATATAAGGAGGTACTGTATTTACTAGCTGAATAAACAATAGGTTTTGCTTTCACTCAAGTATTATGACTTCAACTCCTTTTATTTATATGTCAGTAGTTCAGAATGTGCAGTGGACCAGGCACATCATCACTGCTCACCTTTGTCAAAGAAGGGGCCAGAAACATCCACGTTGTTATATCCCTGGAACAGCTATATCTCATCCTGGTAACCTTTGGAGGATACACTACAATCCATTTTGTGTTAGCAACACTGCAGCAACCTATTTATTTTTAAGTTCATGAAAAAAAATGCACCTATTTTCAGTGTCCCCTGGTGTGCACACAGCCCAGAAAGTGACAAGCTGACAGAGCCGGTACAAAACGATTGGCTGCCCAGCCATTAGCCTCCTACAGCAAAAGCTCAAGGGAAAAACAAATCACTGACTCCAGCATCATCCCTGCCATTAGATGGCAGGCTGAATGTTGTCAGACCATGGAAAATCCATGTTCCCCACCTGAGGGTCTCTCTTTAGCATGTTCTAAGCTCAAATTCCCAGGCAGGCACAAGTACAGAGCATTACGGTACCTGGACACGACAGGAGAGAACCTAGAGAGAACCTTCTCAGGAAACCAGTCCCCAAGAGTGACAGGTGTCAAGCACTCAAGCCCTCAGCTATCTAAACATGGACGACCTGTGCAGCTCCCTTGCTCCTGTAGACTGGCCCACATCATGTTACCTAAGCCACGTGTGCTTGGTTCTTAAAGACCAAAGTAAAGGTGAATCTTTCCAGTTATTCAAGTGCTCTTTTGGTCTTGACACTTCCAAATTCAAGACCAGCCCATTAACTACAGACCTTAGTATTTGTAATGCTCTGACAAAATTGTGGGTTTCAGGTATTTACTATGGGGTTGAAAATCACCCAAAGCATATTCATAACATTAAAAATGATCCAGTGAGGTGAGGAACATGCAGGCATGTGGCCAAAGTAGTAAAATCTTCTTGAATATTGTCTCACATTTACCAGAGGTACCTTGGCTGCACTCAAAAAATAAAAACTAGTCAGTTTTGTCACTTTTAACATAATGTAACCCATTAACTTTCATCACTGTTCTGGGTAAATAATACGTAGGCAGGATATAACTGAAGAAATTACAGACACATGTTGCTGTTACAACACTGATTTGAAATTGCAGGCCAGAGCATCTGAGCGTAGCAGGGTTTCTTCATTCCCAAGATCTCCTTCTCACTTCTGATGTAAATTCTCCGTCCCAAGGCTGCCTTTAACGTACATGAGGTTTGTGTATGTGTATATCATATATATATATAAAAATAAGCATGCTCACAGAATAATGAGCTCTGAGAAATACACTCTCCCAGCACTCTCTTGGGAGGGTGAGGTTGCTGAACGCAGCTGTTTTCATGATTCACATCCTCTAAAATCTACACTTTCTGTGCCTGGCCAGGTGAAAATGCCAGGTATGAAAGGGAAGCTTGTAAATCTGCTTAGCTGTTTCCTTCTGGCAAACTGCCCCTCTCTTCTTTACCTGTACCCAGAACTGGTTAAGGACCAAGCACTTCGCAAGATTGAAGACTGGGAAGTACGTGTCATTTCTCCTACCTATAAATAACACCAGTCAATAAAATAAAGGCAAATAAAGGTAGTAAATGATATTTATTTCTGGTTTTATTTTATCCAGTACACATTTCTCTCAGAATTTCTGATGTGCTCCTCTAGCCAGGGCTGTCTGTGCCAATGTGACTGCAACCTCCCTCCCACGCCCCTCCATCCAGCTCATTATCCAGTGTCTGACAGAAGCAAGTGCCAGCTGCTCTACAAAAAAGCACATGAAACGCTTCAGCAAGACATTAGAAAATCACCTGCCTATGAGGAAGGGTTTTCTTCCCCCGTCACCACTACCAACAGACTGCTACAAACGTTGAATTAAAAGGATGACAGTTCTTCAAAAGTCTTGTAACTGTTAAAATGAAACCCATAACCACATCTGGATACTCTATTGCCATTCAAACACGCAACGTGTCAGTGCTAATGGGGCCAAATTTTTACCTCTGACCTTGTCCCTTCACTTTTTCCTTTTGTTAGGCATCTTTAAGGCCCTACAGCCAGTTGGCAGAAACAGAGACAGCACCAGTTTGAGACTCACACATTCTCAGGCTTTGAGACTCATGTATTCTAGGGATTATTGCCATGGCACCTTGTGACAGCAAGTCTTACAGCTAATTGCAGCATAAGCAGGATTAGTTAATTTACTGACACATACCAGCGAGGAACGCCTGCCTAACCTGCACTATTTCTTTGGTAGCTCACAACTGTCCTCGAAAATATTTGATGACAAGGTAGACAAAAACTCTCCTATTAGTCAAGTGCAAACCCCTTAAGTATAACTTACCTTTGGAAGCTTCTGTGCCAAGTGGATTTTCCAAGCTGTCTGTCATATCTTGGTTCCAAGCATCCTTCACGGCAGACTTGGATACCTTCCTGTTGTTCAGGCTTTGCTGTGGTCGGAAGTTATTCCTCAGGTACTCCACAGACTTGACGTGGTCTTGCTGTTCAGTGGTGAAGATGGAGTAGAACGCCTCCAGCTGATGGCAGCAATCACAGCAGGGGAGAGAAAGGATACGGATTAGAAAAACAATGCGGTGAAATCTGGGTGGCTGATAAGAAAGTAAAATGGCAGGAAGTAAAATGTTGATGCCAAGACTGATAAACCACATGGGAAGTCAGACTGCCCACTGAAATCACTGCCAACCGCCTTATCTCGGCACAGGGCTTATCCTGCCCAACATGGGACAAGGCCTTCTAGCAACCTGTGGACGTCTGTCTTGGGCAAGGAAACATTTGCCCTTAGAGACCTCTTGTCTGGAAGGATTTTGTGTGTGACACAGCCTTGCCAAACCCTCCTCACTGCTGGCACTGTTTGGTTTCACAGTATCACATCAAAAAGTGCTTCCAGGTCATTCCACCTCAAGACCTTTCTCCTGGACAGGGCAATGCTACCTTATCTCCAAATACCTTACGAAGTTTAGCTGCCAGGCTAAGCTTTACAGACAGCTCATGCAGTACTTTCAGGCACAGCTAGCATATACTCCTCTGGGAATAAGTTTCTTCTGTTTGATTCAGATCTGAGCTATTTATAAGAAAATGTATTAACCTGTAAGAAAGAACTGTAATTGGAAAACTTTTCTGCTACTTCGTATCTTAGTATTTCTCAGAAAAAAAATTCTAAGAAACTAAGGTGAAAATATTTTCAGCTAATGTTTTTCTCACTGCTATCAAGGTCGGTATAGCATTTACTATTACCTTGTTATCATTCAAGTCAAGAACTAGAATTAGTTATGTTGCTGCTGGAAAGACTGAACAAGACAGAGCTGAGAAGGATTCAGTCCTGATATTGTTTGCATCACATCAATTACATATATTGATAGTATGGATTTTGGGAGCACAGAATCTAGCTCAAGACTTCAGAAAGGGACTTGAGTTACATTCATAGTTTAATGACAGGTCACTCTGAAAGCTACAGTCTTTTCATTAAGTGCCTCTGCTCTCAAAGCTATAGAGAAGGATGTGAGCTCTGAAACTTACAACTGGGAAAAATTATCATTGTAGCCTCAATTGATAGTACTGATAAAAATAGGAAGGTGTAACAGAGCAGCTAAGCATCCCCACTGAATCAAGAGGCACTCACTACCATAATTTAATTTCCCTTCAAACCAGTAATCCAAGCCTCCTTCAGCACAGGGACAGCAGGGGGTGAGCAGGGAGGGGTGACTGCCAGGGACCAGTTCCCATTGCAGGCAGGGAGCTCGGGTACTGCTTCCAGGCTTGCAGGTATTCATGGTGGAATTTGGATTGTACTTTTTCTGCATCTTAGCTGAATCCCTCATTCCCAGGTTCTTGACTGCAATTTTCTCTCTGATTCTTCAGAGAAACATCTTGAAAAATCTTGAAAACCATTTCCTAATTATTAGCAGGAACCCTTATTAAGTACTGAAGGATGGGTTAAAAAAGGGGTAAAGGGATTTTAAATTTACATTTTTGTATGAAGAAAAAAGCCCCAACAGATGATCCTGTTAAGCCCTTCTATGAAGACACAGATCAAAACTCTTGTGCTTATTTACATACCTTTTGCACTTCATGCACTGGAAGCAGTTTTGATGAAATCAGCTAACAGGGCTTAAGGTGACTTTATAAAAGCTCAAGAACTTGGGTAGCAAGTGCTGCTCTGAAGTCAAGTCTCTAGGCTTAGACATCTATGACATTAATTGAATTTTTAAACTTTCAGAGAGAACTTTTATAATATTTTCTTCTGCCATGCTACCTTGGGGAGGTCTAATTGCATTTTAACAACTACCAATTCAAATATGATTTTTAACCTTCCCCTTTTTATGTGTTGAAGTATATATAAGTCATTTCAACTTCACTTTCACTATAAA
The DNA here is from genome assembly GCF_000695815.1 of Acanthisitta chloris. Lineage (NCBI taxonomy): Eukaryota > Metazoa > Chordata > Aves > Passeriformes > Acanthisittidae > Acanthisitta > Acanthisitta chloris. Next base: position 21,991 of record NW_008683117.1, read on the forward strand.
AATATTATCTACAACAAATGAGAGGCTAATTTATCTGTAGCTGCCAGAAAAAAAATAATTATAAGATCTGCAGTCAAGGAGCTACATTCATGCTCTTCGAGGAGTACAAGAGCTCCTGTTCAGAAGAAGAAATTAAAAGCTCTTGTAAGACTATTGTAGGTACAGGGAAACCTGATCTAAAACTCTGAGTCATGCAATTACAAACCATTAAAGCCTGATGTGTAGCTTTCTGAGCATTGAATATACAAATGGCAATTAAAAATACTGAAACTGTTATAAGCACAATGAGATACTCTGAGCTGTGCATTACGAGAGATAATGCCATGCTTTGGGTCATTGAATGCACTTAGCTGTACAATGCATCTGCAGGGTGACACAGCTTGTCCTGCTTTGTTGTCTAATTATCAGGAAAGATGATGATGATGGAGGACTGAGAATAAAATAGAGAAGCCTCCACAAATGGCCCACTTCAGTACTGTCCTTTTTACAGCAAGGTATTTTGCACAAAAGCAAGGATTTAATTGGAACAGGAACAAAGCTTAAACAATATCACTTTCCTCCCCTGGGATTACAGGCTGCTTCACAGGGTCTGTGATAAAGAAGGTTAAACTATGGCAATGGATTATGTTTCTGTTAGAGGAACAAATAATAATCATAGCAGTGGCAGGGTGGCAGGCTCTTAAAATACACACATCTAGAGCTGCCTGGGGGTGGGGGGAATACTATTATTTATTCCACATGTGTTGTAGTATCAATGAAAGTCTGTCTACACACAGAATTCCCAGCCCTTCAACCACACACACATGCACAGAGCAGCACAAGGCCAAATTTTAAAGGCTTGATTTGGCACAGTTACTACTGTACAGCACAGGAAAGGAGCTATGCCAGGATAAAGTACCTTTATACCGACAGCCATAATTGGTATTTACCATTTTATTTGTATTTGTTAAAAAAAGAAAAAAAGAAGTCATGACCCACCTGATGAGCACACAGGGTATAAAACTGAGCGTGGGCCAGGCCTCACAGCCACCAAATAATAAACAGTAAACTTATTGATGTAGTGAAAAGCTACAAGGGATTGCAAGTATCCTGCAGGCAAGGACAGAATTCAAAATGATCTCGACAATCAGAGAAATAGCCTGAAAAAAACAAAGGGTCCGATTCAAACGGGACCATGTGCAGAGTCCCAGGCTCCAGCCAGAACTGGGGGCTGCCTGGGGCCACAATGTGCTCAGCACTGCCAGAGAGCTCCAGGGAAAGCCTCCAGCAAAAGGGTTCCCACCAGGAGCCGAACACGGGCCACGTCCCTCAGCCTCTGGAGGGGCCCCAGCTGAAGCACTGCGACTGCTTTGGAACACAGCCTGTCAAAAAAAAGATGAGAGAGTCTACGGGAGAAGCAATGGGATCTAGAAAACAAGAAAAAAAGCCTGGAGCGGAGGCACAGCGATTGCCTTCCATACTTCGGAAACCTCAGAGCCCCAGCATCTGTCAGTCAGGATCACCCAGTGAAATGTTCATTTGTGCTTTACACAATCAGTGTATGCAAAAAGTTTGTTTTCGGTGGCTTATGCCAGATGAATAAAAGGCAAGATTAACTCCAGCAGGTTGGCTTTCTAAAGACAACAGTCTCACAATGTCAAATTACTCTGAACTGGTAACTGGCAAACACTTGACTCCATCTAGCCATTGCTTTATTGGGAGCATTCCTCAAGGCCCAGACATTGTGTCTATTTGCATTAAAAGCTGCTATGAGCTAATTTTAAAGATTTGTGCACCAGCTCTCTGAGCACATAATGGCAGCTTTACTGTGTTATAAAAACAGTTAAGCATGGAGAATTAATGGAAAGATGTCTTTTCTAATGTAATTGGTTCAAATGACTAAATCTGAGCAGAACTGAAATCACTCACTGTACTTTGAAAAGAAAGTTTCAATTAAAAAGAATAAAAAGGATCTCCATGTAAATATTTACGCCGCAGCTTAATTTAATCTTAACAAAAACAATACCAAATAGATCATTGAAAGGAAACCGGGTTTCATATTGTACTGTCTTCTCAAGACTGATGGCTCATGTTCAGAAACAATATTTCTTACGAGGATAAAAAAAATCACCGACACTTCCTTTTTTGTCAACAGAAACATTTGCGTTCCCAAAATTAAACCGACAGGTTTTGAAAACAGTATCTTAGGGAAGGCAAACCAAGAGATGGACTTCACTAACAAAATAAACACACCTGATGGTAAGAAATGGGAACAGGCTTCCGAAAAACGATCCACTCCACGATCTCACTACACGGAGGAGTAGTCAGGGAACCTGTGTAGCGGTAGTAGCTCCCCAGAGATGTTGGCAGAAGTTCCCTCAGCACAAAGGGATCCAGAAAGGTCTCCTTCTCTGCAGGGAAGATTGACAAGCAGAATTACACATTTTTTTATGTGTCTTTAAAACAGACATCACATTGCTAGGCAGCCTAACAAGGTGTAATGGCAACAACATATTTTATCATATATGTAATGAAAGATGAAAACAGCCTACCAGGAAGGCTCTGAAAGAGCTGATGCGTGGATTATTAAAAGAGCAGCTAAAATGCTAGTCAGTCCCATACTGAACACACCCCCTCCTATTTTGAACGTGTGCAGGTGTGAAATGCACTTGCTATCCCACTGGTTTATGTTAGAATAGAAATGACACTGTCTTCAATGGTTTCAGCACTCAGTACATGGCTCTTCAGCTTGATGACAATGATGGTCCCAGTAGCAACACAGCTGGGTCCCAGTGGTCCTGCTCGCTGCTGCCTGCCCAAAGAGGATCGGGCAGTGTGTCCATCCCATCTCTGCTGGTGGGGGAAAGGGTTGCCAGAGCAGGGTCAAAACCTTCAGTGGACTGCTGAGATAGTGGAGGCAGAGCTGTACTGCTTCTCAGGTAGCTGCCAGGGGAGGAGCAAGGGATACAGGGCAGCAGGGCACTGCTGAAGCTCAACATGGTGCTCAAGGCACCATCCAGTCAGTGCTCACTTGGCACTGCCGGCATCCAGCCACACAGCACTGCCAGGGTGCTGCTAGACACAGTCAGCACAACACCAGAAATAGGTTGCAGAGGTAAAACTTCTCCCTCTTCTCCCGAACCCAAGAAACTCCTTTCCCAGGGTGCAACAGTCTGGGGACAAACCCTTTCCTCTGAGAAGCTCCCTGGACAGCCTGAAATGCAGACCTAAGCAGCATCTACCTTCAAGTAACAGTGACAAGCTGGTAATATTTAACTCTGCGAAGAAAAATAAATAAATGAAAGAAGGGAACAGCTGCAGGCAAGGCAATTTCCCTGCCATCCCTGAGCATTTATCCTCTGCAATTTATGTTGACTCACAGGCCGAAGTGCCCTCTCAGCCTGTGCAAAGGTGCTCCCTGCCTCGGGGCATGCTGACACACGAGGCTCTCCCGTACATCTCTATTCCTCACTTTCAATATTCTCAAACAGGAGTCCACATTTGGGTATTGGGAACTCTTCGCTCTCTGTCTCACCAGAGCTGCTAAGTAAACCCACCACCCTCCCTCCCCGCCCCAACAGAGTGGAGAAGCAAGTAGGTTGGTGATTGACACAGACATCTTCCAAAAAGGATGAAGTCTGCAGTATTCACTTCCACAGCATCCCACAGTTTTCTAGAAGTCTTCATTAAATCAGGAGTTGCCTATATCTCTGAGCAGTAGTCTGATAATTGGGGATTTTTTTCTTCCACTGCTGCTGCAAGGTGCCAATACATGATGCACATCAGATAACTTCTATTTTCTGCATGATGGCAACAGGTGTGCAATATTTTCATAGCCTTTAGCACTCCAAAGTATGAGTAATTCTATTAAAGTCAAGGCAATACTGCAATCTCTTCATTAACAATTCCTTTCCTTCTAATCTGAGCAGATCAACCACTTCTACATCTCCAAAATGGAAACAAACAAAGAATAAACCACATTTTGTTCTTCATCATAGCATACCTCTGGGGAAAAAAAAAAAAGTGTGCTTAAATAATAAATACTAAAATATAGATGATTGGCCAAAGTTCAAAGAGATTCTAATCAAGAAGTCATAATCATGGCAAAAGGTCGTATTTAATTTGATTGGCTCATTTTTATGCATAAAAACTTGGTTAGAAAAACTAGAAACTCAGTCATAGGACCTGATTTCCAAATGCAGCACACACACACCTCGCAGTGAAATGACATGAGCTTTCTATTTCAGAAACTGTCTCTCTCTATCTGGGAGCTCAGCACACAGTGGGCCGCGATGAATCCAAAAGAGCATTCGAACATGCAAACATCTCTGCGCTAACAGCCAACAACTACACATGAACTAGATGAGAGGCAGAGGCACGTTTTGAAAAGTGACTTCCTCTTGAATTTAAGAAAAAAACATTCAGTTAAAATTAACAGTTTAACCCGTTTTTAACTTCTGTAACCCTTTATTTAGGCCTCATTATTTGGGGCCCACAAGGGAGCTGGAGAGGGATTCTTTGTTAGGAACTGCAGTGATAGGACAAGGGGTAATGGGCTCAAACTGAAGGAGGGAAAGTCTAGGTTAGATGTGAGAAAAAAGTTTACTATAAGGGTGGGGAGACATTGGAACAGGTTGCCCAGGGACATGGTCGCTATTCCGACCCTGGCGCTGTTCAAGGCCAGGCTGGATGAAGCCTTGAGCAACCTGATCTAGTGAGAAGGTGTCCCTGCCCAGAGCAGGGAGTGGGACTAGATGATCTGTAAGGTCCATTCCAACCCTTAAATTCTATGGTTCAGTCTCCTGGAATCATGTAAGATGCTGGATAAACACTGTGAAAACCCACAAATATGGAGTATCCCTTTATCAAGGGATGGCAGGAGAAAGCAGCTCATTTTACACTTTCAAGGATTTTTGTGCCATATGCTGACAATATTATATTTTAATAATTAATTGTTCATCAAAGGGAAAGATGAAGAACAGGGATGCTAAATTCAAAGTTATTCAAATTGCAAAAATGAATAATGCATGACTTTTATATTAAATACACACTGTATTAAGTAGTCTACATTTCATCCAACTCTGTCTTTCATTTTTAAACATTTTGAACTACAATATGAATAATCAACCAAGGGAAGCTTATTTAGACAGAGAAATACCTTATTTGAATGCAAACTGGAAGTATCCGACTATGATTAATTTTTGGTTATCAATTAGGGAGGGTTTTTTCCTAAGCATTTGGAAAGTCATAGTCAGCTATGAAAAAGAGTATTTCTTCTGGAAAACGTTGCTTTGCTAATACACAGTTTAAGTAGGGCAGGGTGTACCCGATCTAATTTTTCATGGCTACAAGCAATGCTCTAAGTTTTCATCAATGAATTCCAAAGATTAAAATAAAAAAATACATATAATTGGATTAAAATGACTACTAAAATAGATGATAATCAATTGATTATGCTTTTATAACATAACACTTTTGAAAACAGGTCATTCGTTTGTATCGCTGCCATCTAGATGCATAGTGCAGAGTTTTAGGAACCAGAGTTTCAAAGAGATCTTCATGGGAAGCTTAAAGAGAAAGGGACTTAGAAATTCAGGAGTCTACCTGTCATATCCTTCAAGAGCATGCAGAAACAGTAAATGCCATTTAGTTAAGTTCCTAAGAGGCTGAGACGGTTTTGAAAATGGGATTTTGAAGTCACGTCACTTTGAACATTCTAACCTTACATCAGTTATTGTTGTTGGTAAAACTCTAAGGAGAATAATTTCCAGGCTAAGCAAGAGCATTCACTGAGTATCACAGAAATATTTTATATACATATACATACACACATCTGTCTCTGTGTGTGTGTGCATCTAATTCCTACTAAATGAGAAAGAACAGGGTTGAAAATAATATCAAAACTTTCTTCACTGTCTTTTATAACTAATTTCTGTTTCTCATTTAAAGTGCCTCGGGTGGGCACAAACTGTGCCCAGAAGGTCAGGAACAGACTGAGTGGGGTGAGGAGGGAGAAAGTGAACAAGGCTGGGAACTGCATGAATGGTGAAACAGCATTTGCTGTTCCAGATACTAGGAAATAACTGGCAGACAAAACCAATCTAAGACATCAAAGTAAATGTGTTCACCTGCAAACACCTGTGAACCACTGCAATCAATGCTGCGAAACAGACCCCTGAGCCACCCACTCACTCCCACATACAAACCAGAGCCCTGCACTGAAGCAGTTTCTTCTGTTGCTCCTGCTCCCATCTCAACACCAGAGCACCAAGCAGAAACATAAACTACCAGGAAAGCAGAGTCCCAGAGATTGTGACCCTGAAGAAAGGCCCTTGAACTAGAGAGTTTTCCCTCTGGGAAAGAATGATAAACCTGCTGCTGCCGCCAGCACTGCCAGGTAATGCAGCAAAGAGCAGCACCCAAAACATCCAGTGAGAGGCCCCTCTAATGCAGACCATTTTATCCACAGGTAACAGACAGTAGTGCTTTGTTTACAGCACCAAGGCTCGGAAAAACGTGTTCACTCTCATTTAATCTCCACAGGCAAAAATAGCAAGCACCATAGATTTGTTGTTGACCATTAAGACAATGAGTGTGACATTTAAACTACTGAGTGTTCCACGGCATAAAAGGACAATATTGTATTTCAACTCTCACATTCACAAAAAACAATTAACAGAGCCAGCTGGTAACATATTTGACCTTCTGATACAACATCCACGTCTACCTCTTGACCCTTTTCCCATAACAGCAACGTGAAAAGTCACACCCAGTATATTCTTTGTTCAGGCTGAGAAATCTCCCCAGTGTTTTGCACGGGACCAAGGGCCCTACAACCCAACCCAAGGCAGAGCAATTGCAGGCATGCTTTAAAAGGCTGGCCCATTTGCAGTCTTTGTCAAGTCAGCACTGAATTAACACCAAATCGTGCACAATAGTTTTCTGAGCAGAGGAAAAAAAATCAGATCTTAAACCAGATACCAGTAGTGGATCTCCACCAGCTACTGCAGTTTTCACAAGGTAATGCCAACAAATAATATATTGCAAGTGCCATCGGCTGAACATTTTGCATTCAAGGACTGACTTGCTAAAAATACATTCTGTAAATTGCTGGATAAAGATAGACCTGAGTTCTGACCAAATTACTGTGGAGTAAGAGGCTTCTCGAGATATGCAGGTAAACAGCACACAGCTATCTGTGATCAAACCCCTTTTAAATCTAACAGGAACTTGGATTGGACATCACAAGAAAATAAGTATATGCCAAGTCCATTTATATCTCATGGAATGCTCTGGGACTTTCATCGTGCTTTTCTGTAAGAAAACAGGAACTTGGCTGCATTGAAAACAATATCTTAAAATGAGCTTATTTCCAAAATTAACGTATGTGCAGTGCCTGATAGGTGGAAACGTTACCCAGCTACACTTTGAATAACTGAAATCTGCAACACCAATATGAAGAGCTTTGAAAGTCTCCCAAATTTGTTAAACAATGTTACTGCCAATTTTGTTTTCACAATGAGCCAAGACATTCTAAAGCTTCTGCATTCAAACATTTAAAAAGCAAACACACAAAAATAATCTAAAGGACACCACGTCGCACACCCATTGAGCCAGAGCTCCCCAGATAAAGCAGGTTGCACACCACAGCCAGGAAAAAGTTCAGAGGGGTCATTTTAAAGATGAGATTACAAATATTACACATTGCTTTAACTGTAAAGATCAGCAGATGAGTACTTGCTGTGTAAATCCAGCCTGAAGAGCAGATTCTGACAGTCCTCTGTAATCAGGGATATTCTTGTCATTTATTGTGGAATTATTTTTCTCACTTTTATTTAGTTTTTTAAAAAACAGAACCTCTGCTGAGCAATGTAAGGACACAGAAAGCACAGCATGGTAGGGAGGAGCAGAACGAGATAATAACACAGTCCTGCAGTCTAATTTAATCTGAGACAACCAGTGAGAGGTACAAAAAACAGGAGGAAAGAATAAAAAAGGTAAATCTCCTATTCACAACAAAAACATTTCCACACCAGGTGTTGGTCTCAGGCTTAATTTTTCTCTTTTAAAATAGCTTAGGAGGAAAAGGTTTAGGTGGGGAGAAGAGGTCTTAACTCTTTAAAAATGTACAATGTATTTCTGAACCTTTCATGCTTAAGCAGTGCTGATGCAGATCAGCTGTTGCCATTCTAGACTGGGGTGAGACTTCTCCAGGTTTCACAAAACCTATCCTGAGGCAGAGGTACATGCAGAAGTACATGAGGCTGGAGGGGCATGGCAACAAAGAAATACAGAATGGGCATCAGTGATAGGAGGAAAAAGAAACTATGACAAAGGGTTTAGAGGAGAAAAGGATCCCTGGAGAAAACCTGAAGGAAGAGGCTGAAGTGAAGCAAAAGTGCCCAGAGGAGCATGAGCTGTTCATGTCTTAAAGGAGCCAGAGTAAAACCATATATTCTCAGACTTCTCCACCTCTTTTCTCAGCATAGGTCCTCAAAACCCACCAGCAAAGCACCCAGCTCCTCATCTCTGCAGGTGCTTTGTTCACATCCAGCATCAACCTTCATTCTTAATCTTTAACAACTGCAATCTTTTTGTTAGTCTGAATTAGTTTTACTCTGCAATATATTAATTCTCTGTCAACTCGCTGGTCTTTACTCAGCCGTGACCAGCACTGCTTTCTGCAGAGCAGACAGGTGAAGGACCAGAGATTTCCAACACTTCCATCATTTATTCCTTTAAATGATACAGACCCCTGCAGCTATGCACAGAGCTGCCCTATATAAAGGTGTGAACTTATCACCTCTGCTCTCATCTTCATTTCCCACTTCCCTCCTCCTCCCCTTTGCTCCGCAGCAATCGTGTCCTGGCCCCTTTCACATGGCTACTCTGACTGTGAACACAAGAACAGATCAGAAAACAAAAGAATATATCCAGATCATCCCTGAGGAAAAAGAAATGCTCCTCCACGTTTCCTTCTCAGTTTAAGCATCATGCTGCTCCCTCTTTGATGGCCCTTCCTTGTTCCAAATTGGGCTGCTGCTTTCTTCAAAGTTTTACTTTCAAAGATGAGGTCCCACAGTATCACATCTCACCCTCACCCCTCTCCCTCCACCTTTCTTCTCTACAACCCCTGGATATTTGGTGCAGAAAGCAAACAGCTCGTCAGGTGGTGTTATGGTTAAAGTTAAAAAAAAACCAAAAGAAAAAACCTGTCATGCTGCTAATGGTGTTTTCTTGTTATTATGCCTTCTGGTGTGATAGATCCACAGGGTAACTAACACCATCTAGATTGCTTCCTTTTTAGTGCTGATTTATTTTAACAGGTTATTCACTGATTTTTCACCTAGGACAACTGGAGAGATGTGCAACATATTTATTCTCTATCCTTTTATATTATTAAAGCAATTCTGTTTCCAGTGTATTTTGGTAGTAGCCTCTGAAACTTTTGTGGTCTCAACACTTCTCACCCATCTCAAGGGAGACCCGAGATTACACTCTGCTCCATGCTGAGCTTCAGTTATGGCATTTTAATAACACAAAAGCAGAAGGAAAAAAAGCCAGACTTTTTTTCCAAGCTCCCTTTTAAATAAACAAAGGTTCCTCTTCTCCCCTCAGCCCACCTCACGTTCACAAACAAGCAACAGATGCCATTGATTCACTTTGTACCTAAGCTTTTGATCTGGTAGCACTTTGATTTTCAGTGCTCACTTTTGACAAGGAAGGGAATAAGAGCCCCATTTCTGTGACATTAATAGAGCCTTTTCTGCTGTGGTAATTTATTTGTGCTCTGCTAATAATTTTCTGCTGATCCATGTAGATTCTTGATGACAGCCAGAGAGAACAGGACACAGTGACAAAACACGGTTTCCATCATCCTGGGGCCCAGAATAGCATGGGCTGCTGCTCCCTCTGACAACCCTGCATGGGAAAACAGGACTGTGGTCCTGTGCAGAGCACCTGAGCCTAAACTGGGAGAGGGCAAATGCTGCACAGAGACTCCAGTACTGGGTGCTGCCCTCAGGACTGGCACTGGGGAAGAAGACTCATTTTACTGCCTTCCAGGCAGTTGGTAAGAACAAGGAAAAGGCATTTCTAAGAGGCTTACATACAAAAAGGTATCAAAAAGGGCAAATCGAAGGCAGCAAAGGTGGGAAAAGCAATGTTTCTGTGCTGTAGCTCCATCCTGTCAGGTGCTCCTCTGAGACCTTGCCCAAGCATGTGGCAGACAAAAGCTTTAGAAGCCATTTTAATGCAAATCAACTGTATAACACATAACCTGGTATTTCACAGTCCTCTACTCCCATAAGGGCAGAATAATTCTCTCTGAGGCCTCATGAGCCTCCTCAGCCTCTGCACAGGAGCAGCTCCTTCCTGCCCTGTGCATCATGAAGGACAAGGAGCAGAGAGGGCGTCGGGGCAGGGCACCCAGCCGAGCACATCAGCAGCAAAAGAAAGGCAGAACAGTCTGATTTGCAGCACCAAGTCTTCCCCAAGGGTGGTGCAAGCACAGCCAGGCACTAGTGACTTTATAATTTAAAGATCCAACTTCAACTAACGACGTGCATCATCCCACCAGCACCAGAGTTGTTAGAGACCCTTCTGAATGGCTTTCATGATGAGAAGAACATTTGAAGAGGAGCTAAAAAAGACCCCCAGCGATCAGAGCTGAAAGACACTGGCAAGGCAGCATCAGAAAATTCACATCCCACCTGCTCATACCCCATCCCTTCTGCAGAGAGGGCTGCCTGCTCCCAGCTGTCGCTGCCGGGTGGGCTCCGTGGCAGACACGCTCGCCGCGTGCTCCGCGGCAGGGAAAGCAGGAGTGAGAATAGCAGGCACCTGGCTGGCAGGAGGTGTGACAAATCCTTGGCAGAGCACAAAACCAAAGGCAATTTTAAAATCAGCAACAGGCATCTGACAGCTCTTGACACGAGCCTCCTCGGCATCCCTGTGCTCTACGAGGGTGGATGTGGGAGTTGGGAAGAGTCAACAATATGGGAACATACTGTTCGGCAGGAAGGCACGGGGCAAACCCCAAGGCATCATCATTGATCCAGACATTGTTAGGCAGTTGGGTACATCATGGTTTTCCTTCCAGCTAAGGAGCTTTATATGGCTGCTCATGTAAAATTAAGCTTAACGTGGCATTAAGATTCTACAAAATTACGCCTAGAGATGAGGAAACAAAGTGAACTAAGTAGAGACTAAGCCTGTATTGATTTTTATGTGTGTGTTTCTCTATCATTGTTACTAAGCTAGTGACACTGTGAAGGGCATAATTATTTATGTTCCATCAAATTAGTGAGTAATTCAAATCCCTGGTGAAATCTCAAGGAAAAATTGCTTTTGCTTCCATAGAAAGTCCTTCTGACTCTGGAATTGGTCACTTATCCCTGGAAGGGCACTGTGAAAATACAAGAACTCCACAGGAAAAAAAATGAAAATCTATGCAATAAAAATTAAAATCCAGCTCATCACTCATCAGTACCATCCCTACATCTACCTGAGGGTCACCAGATCTGTCACCATTATGGGGACAAACCAACGTGGGAATCCTATACAGTGTGGTGCAGAGTGGAGTCCCCACATCAGACCAGGCCTTCTAGTCAATGAAGAAATGAAGATGACAATGAGTGTTTGTGTGGGTGTGTAATTTCCTTTTTGAAAACTGAATGACTGTGAGGAACGAGTGACTGTTCAGCACAACCCAGGAAGGATTCTCTGCCAGCTGAAGGGAGAGGCACATGGAAAACTGAGGAAACCTTGTTGAGATGACACCCATTGGAGGACCAAAGGTGGAAGGCTCGTGATCCCTCCAGCCAGCAGAGGATAGGTGAACATGGTCTAATTTAAGAGCAAGGTAGTTATCAAAGCATTCATACATATTGATTTTTACCTTACAGCCATGTGCATCTGCACTGTGACAATCACTGAAAAACAACATGGGCATGGAAATGCTCTAAAACGCTAAGAAACTTTAGGCTTCAATTTTGCTTCCTTTTGTTGGATCCCTGCTTGATCCAACCACTCTACCCCCAAACCACAAGAGTTTTCCACTGTATTTCAGCCAAAAACTCCATGTTGCCTTAGGGTCCCAGTTGAATGCAGCCAAATGAAGGCAGGAAGAAGCTTTTCAGATAAATTCATAAAAATGTGCTCATGTAAGATGTAAGTAAATCACATCAAGAAAAGAAACGCGAGCGTTTGGAATAAAAACTCACATCTTTACTATTATTCTATATAATAACATTAAAAGCGAGATATGATATGAGAATTCTTCACTGAAGCGTTCCATCAATATTTAAGTTAAAGAGAACGATTTCTTTGAACAACTGCTTTGCAGGAGGAAATTCCTTTACTCTAACCACCAAAAGAGCCTTAGAAAAGGCCTTTAATCAGGGCCTTTGAAACAGGAAGGAAAGCAAGATTTTCCTCTTTTTCTTCCTTAATGTTTTGAAAAGGAAACAAGCTATTGAAATATATCAAGCGATTTCCTTTACTTGAAACACTAGCAGCCTTCTGTGCATTGTGAGCAAAACAAAAATAAACGCCTTTTATCCACCCAGACTTTGCTGCGGGTAGACAGCACCGAGATGGACTGATCATTATGCGGTCAGGGAATCACAGCCTCGGGACCAGGTCACATCCTATCCAAACAATTATTTTTGGGAATGGAATAATCATCTTAAGAGACACTGGTGTGATTATCCACAAGTGGCTCTCTTTGGCTGCAGCAGTGAGGAGCAAGAGAGGGAGCAGAAAAACTTGACGAGACGGCTAAAACACTGTCATGCTTGCAGGGGGTAGAGAGTCTTGAAATAGAAAGCAGGTGAAAAAATCCCAAAATTAAAAAGAGATCCTAGTCCAGTTAAATGGCAGCTTGGCTGCGATGTCAAATTACACAGCCACTGAAAAATCCTTGCAGCCCAACTCATCCTCGCTTTACTTTTGCTAGCCAGTTTTGTTACCCAGTGGGAGTGAAGTAATAACAACTATTTTTGAGGGAAACAGCACCAGCTTCTCAGCTCGGTGTGTTGTTTTTATTTCACAGCAGAACACTACAATTTATAAACAACAAAACGTATGGAAAATGCTCTAAATGAAAGACTTTATGGTATGTTATCATTTAACCTGTTTTTCGCTTTGGTTGGATTTATTGGCCTTCCCAATTGCAATGTTAAATGATTCTGAAAGCAGAACAATTAATCCAAAATCCTATTTGTTTTAATCTAACACTGTCAACTAGTTTTAGGTTTGCAGTCAAGAGAAAAAAAATGTTTGTTAAGCTCTACAGCACTAGCTAATGTCTAAAGACAATCCTCGGAAAAGGTGCAAAGATGTTTTATCACAGCACTATAGATGGGATGGAGATTTATTATTGTACCCAGCACCATTCCAGCAGATGCCTTCTGAATTACAATGAGATTATTAAAACTTTACAAATCATTATATTAAAACCTGACAAGAGTACTTTGGGAACCAGAGCATCTTGATGTCATTGCTGATGATGCATTACCTGTGGTAAGGCTTCAGGAAAATTCCTAGGTAAAAAATTGGTTATAAAAGTATAAAATATATTAATATTTATTTCAGTACCTGCTACAAGTTCAAGGATAATAGGTATATGCATCAGAACAGCTGAATGATCGTATTTATGTCAGCATTAGAAAGATGTTCATCTGCTGCAGAGTTTAATTAATTTTCATAGATAGTTAATTTTCTGTTTCATTATCAGCTCCCTAAATTTGAAAGACAAATAATTTATAAACAAATAGAAAATTTGGAGAGGAGTATTTTTAGAGCAAACAGAAGATAAATAACGGAGTGAAGCATCCATGCTGCCTTCGAAGTACTAATATGAATGATATATTGCAGCAGGTTTTGATTGATAACTTACGCATTCTAGAGCACTGACTGAAAAGAAACAAATTGTTTACCGTTAACCCCAAACCATTTTCAGGTAACAAATGACTCTGATCTTTACCAATCAAATAATGGCTGTGATGCCCTTAAACATCAGTGAATGAGGAATGTGTAGACTCACTGTGTCCTTCCAGGGGTGACCTGATCCCTTAAGGACAATATTCCTTGCCCTTCTCCCCTTCCCAGCAAGAAGAAAGTTTAAGCAGCTACTTACCATGATGGACGACGCCCTTCAACCCATGGATAATGGGATCCAGTGCTGAATTGTCCCTCTGACTGACCTACATGCAAAGGATACAGGATTGGTTACAACTATTCTGGCATCAGGCAGAACAGTCTCAGTTTAATCTTCTGAAGAGAAAAAAGAAGATGTTATCTAACAAGCTGCTTAGTTCTCACATTTACAATGGATCTGCACCAAATGCCAAAGATACACGGTGTAATAAAATAAAGGGAGGAAGGTTAAATCAAAAGAAAGTGTCTTCAGAGTTCGTTAAAACATTAGCCACATTATCAGCTCTGCAAAGCCTAAAAACACAAGAGATGAGTTTTCTCCATCTACTTCTGCTTTCACAGAGGCAAACTGCTGTGATAAACAGAAGTTATCTCGGGCCAGTTCATTCCTTACCGATATGGTCATAAATCTGGTGCTGCCACCGCAGTTAGTGACGCTGGACCCTTTTCAGCCCTAATGGAGTTGGGCCTTGGCATCTCTTTGCTATTCATATCTTTAAGTTTGTTTAATTTAGTGTCACTTGGACAAAGGCAAAAGAGCTTTGTGAGAGAAATCACCAAATTCTGACAATGTAAGTGCCTGCACTGCCATTCCAAAACGTCAAAGGCAAAAGAGCTTTGTGAAAGAAATCACCAAATTCTGACAACATAAGTGCCTGCACTGCCATTCCAAAACCTACAGCATTCCTTCTATCACCCAGCAATCGCCTGTGTCCTCCACAACGGTGTCACCCATCACCAGAAAGGAGAAGGCAGCAGGAAGGATAAACCCTATTTGAGCTCCACGACTTCCAAATTAAACCCATCACTTCAGTCACTTGCTTGCACACAGCCAAGGAATTTACAACCAATAATGAAATTTTTTTTTTTAACCTTTTGCCTCTTCAGAGGTATTGAAGGAATAACTCACAATTTCTGTGAACAAGTTCCATCATTTAAGATACTTGCCAATTTACTTTTAGGAGATAAATATTGGCATGTATCTCATTCATAGGGTGCATTTTTCTTCTTTTTTTTCTTCCCCCCCACCAGTCAGCTTCAGAACCTGAGCAGTGTTGATCATTTCTGGATGGACTGCTCCCAGTGGGCAACACATCAAATGCAAAAGAGCTCCTCTGTACTTTACTGCCTGCTGATGACCTCAATGTCATGAGGAAAAATGGAGTTTAATCACATTATGGCCATGTATCAACATATATGGAAAGGAGTGGAGACAAAAGAAGAAAACTCTGGGAAAGGATCTGGTGCCTAGGAGGGAACACACTGTTGTGTGAAGCATAGAACCAGCTTGGAGTGCACTCACTCTTAGGAAGAGGACATCCACTGACCACAGTGCATCCAAAAAAATGTGGTGGTGTTAAAATATCACAAATTTTAATGGCCTGACAAGAAAACTGGAATCCACTACCCAAGTTTCACAAGCACAAGCATGTCTCTTCTCACCCTTCCTCCCCGTGGCTAATTAGAAATCTTAGAACCTCATTACCTTCTTAGTTGACTGCATTGAGAAAAACCACAACAAACCACCTTTCCTTTTTTTTTCTATTCCTTTGGCCTTTGAACTATTCTGCTGTGTTCAGAGCACATTTTCATACACTTCTCGAGAGATGAAATAGTTTGGATTGGTGTTGCAAATGGAAATCGAAAATCCTTTCCCCACCACAGTACTCCAGAACGTGCAATGATCAGGTAGGGCAAGAAACGAAATAAAATAATGAAGGTAGCAAAAGCAGCTTTGAAATACATACACAGCTTAGATGTTACTGGACATAATACTACTAGCCCTGAAGGCTGTAAGCTCTTTGAAGCGTGCACTTTTATATGCCCAAAGGGGTGCTCTGTACACTCTGGATCCTGTATAAATATAATCACAGTACAGTGGACCCCATGACCCACTTTGTAGGTTCTGTCTGGCAAAATCAGCAACAAACACTAAAAATATGGAGCCTGTTAAAAGGCACATTTCTGCATCTTTCCCATTTATCCAGGTTTTCTCCAAGCAATGGGTACCACTAAAAAACCCCCAAACATTTAAAAAAAAAAGCTACCAACAATTTAGTACAAGAACATAAGAAAATCTCTCACTGCACTTAAACAATGTTTTATTTACTGCAGCCTAACCATAAGCGGTAAAGAGCTTTATTTTGTTTACTTTGGTTTTATTTCTGGTGACAGCTGCAATCAGTTTGAAGAAAGCAAATAGATAGAAAGAATCCTAAAGGTTAGAACTCTCTCTTTTGCGATTTTGTGTCAAAGTAGATCAGTCTGTAACCTCAGCCCTGGCAGCTCCCCTTTAATCTGCTGAGGTGGTAATGTCTGTATAGATTGAGCCACACAGTCTTTTGATAGCACATTCTGCAAATGTGCTGTGTTCTCCAACAGCACGAAATCAACAGGCACGTTCTTTCTTCAGGGGCTGGAAAGCAAATACTCCATGCATTGGTAATCGTGTTTTCTCCGAGGGTATGGGGAGTGGGATCTCATGTTTCTTTAAAAAAATCACATTCAAACATGGACCATTTGCAGAGATGTCAGTTCAGACCTGCATGGGATATAGCTTTATTTTCCTTCCAGATGCTATACCACATTTTTTCCTTATACTCACACACACATGGTTCTCTCACACTTCACTACAACTGTTCCAGGATCTTGGTAAGACTATTAGAAAAGTGCCTGAAAGTTTTCTCATTTTGTGAAAGGGTTCAGGCTTTGGAACAAAAAAGTTTTCAAATTCTTTAAAAAAAAAAACCAACCAAAAAATCCATCTTGAATTTCCTGGTTTTTATTGCACTTCTCTGTATCCTTTTTCTGCCTGTGTTCACAGAGAAAGGAGGTTTCTTAAACCCAAAATGTCAAGTTCTATCCCCATTGCTGTACATCTCTGGTTTAACTGGCCTGCAGCTACCATGCTGGTTGAGATCAGAGATTCACCCATACAAGAATCCTGTCTCTGACAACAGCTGATACTTAAAAGAAAAGAAGGGCAAAAAAAAAAGCCAGAAGGAAAAAAAAAGGACAAAAATCTCCAGAATAAGAACTGTCCTTCTGACCTGCTTTATGATTTCATGTCATGAAGCTTGAGCTTATACCCTTCTAGAAACTGTTTTTATCTTTCTTTGTTATATAATATGCATTACAGCAGTGTATTTTTTATTATCTTATGAATACATCCTGAAGAAAAAAAGCAATGAATTCCTCAGATTGACTTTACATGCCACATTTCTGCTGATGCCTTGGCTGCTTGAGAAAGATCCTACATCTGTACCTGGATCTTGGCACTTTGGCTTCACCCAACACACACCTGCCAAAACTAGACAAAGCATTTCTTATCCTGTGAGAGAAGAGCCATGAATTTCCCCCTCGTCCTTCATGACCCTAACACAGAAGAAACACCACAAATGACAATTTCTTAGGCATGGCAATTTCATGCAGGAACACAAGCCTGTGATGCTGCTGGCCATGAGCATGCTGCACAGATATATTAATGGACAGATGGAAAAGCAATCCTGAAATTGCCCTAAAATACCCACAGTGCCACTACTACAAATGTTGTTTCCTGAACAAGATGCTTTTGCTCAAGACTGACTAACACTCTATAGGTCTGTAGTAAACAGATTAAATAATGTTTGCGTGCATCATTTATAATTGAAAAATGTCTGTAATCCTCTTCAGCAGAAATAAATAGGTAACTATCATGCCAAGTGCAATGGAAAAACAAACACAAGAGATATCATTAAGCAGTTTCCTGTGCTAACAGAGCTTTCACCATAGGGTAAATATGGGATGAACATGATGTGAAGAAACAAAATCTTTGTTTATTGTACCCTTTGGGTGACTTCGATACCTGGTGCACATGCCATTCTGAATAGAACAAATGGCTTGATGTTAATGCAATGAACTAAACAAACATTTGTAATATAGGAATAGATAATGCACAAGTGACCCCATTCTGCAGTCAGAAGTCAGAGATATTCTTCACGTGAACTCATGGTGGAAAATATTATTCTAGACAGGTTGGATTTACTTACAGCTCCTGTGTCTGATGCAAGGACTGAGAAATGATTCCTTACTCAGTGAACAACAAGCTTGACCAGTCATGAACTCTATTGACAACAGTGTTAACATCTCTCAGCAGCACAGCCTGTTGTCCCCTTGCTTGAAAGTGCTGTTTCTACAGCTGCACCCTTGAAGACAGGGCAGGGAGGTCAGTACCTTCTCAGGATAATGTTATTAATACTCTAAAGAGGACAGTTTCAGTGAAGGAGCAAAGCAAGAGTGAGATGAGAGGACAGACAGCACCTCAGCCAGGCTGTCCATGGGTACCAAGCTACAGCATGTAAAAACAGACTTTAATAGGCAAGGTTCTACTCTACAGAAAGTGCCTGTGTTGCAGCAGTACTAAGCTCAGCATGTCCTAATGAGTCAAAAAAACCCCAACCAGTTCTCATTCTCTATCGCTCATGGTATATTAAGTAACCAAAGGTCTCTGCTCATCTGATTATTTTATAGGACAAACTCTGAACCTCCTGAAGACCTTGATTTCTCAAAGCTCAGTAGAGTTGCAAAGTGTTAAAATTTACACCACATGCTATATAATTTAAACCATATGCTAAAGTCATCTAAGTAATCCACGACCTGTCTTTCTGCTGGAAACAGTACTGTAAGGCAGGAAAAAAAGGTCTCAGACAAAAATATTGAGCTTAGAATGTTTATTTTAGAAACAGCAACAAATAAAAACAGGGGAACCTCCAAATGCATACTGAGGCAGTTAGAGAGGCCATACACAACACCAGACCTTACCTCCAAGACCCCGGCCCAAAGGGCCAGACTCCCCCCATTCCCCATTGCTCCAGGCAGCCTCTCCAAAATTCAGGTTATCACCCCACCAATCAACACAAGAAGGGCTGGGGGAAGCATCACAAAACTCTCTAATGATCACTGGTACCAATAGCCTTGTGAAGTAGGTGAATATTAATTGCTTGAACAGCTCAGGAGTAAAGAATATACTTTCCTTTGAAAAATATGTTTAAATAGATATGTTGTGTGGAAGAAAAGGGTGTGTGTGGGGAAAAAGAACCAAAGAAAACCCACCTATTTGGGTTGATACGAAGTACAAATGTCTCTTTCATTTCCACCTTAAAAAAAATCTGGCATTTAGACATCAAACTGTCATAAATTTACAGCAACTGCTTTCAAGCTCATTAAATGGGCTCACAGACAGTATTGCAAAGCATCTCAAAGTGAAGGAGAATGCCATAGTCGGCTATATTGAAAGGTGAAATGACATGCATTTTGTGCAAGGCAGAGGAAAATGAATGGCAACAATTTTGTGATACAGTACCTGAGCCTTTCCCCTCCGAATAGTGATATAATTTACTTTTCTCTCCCACTGCAACATTTGGCCCTTGACTTGGAAACTAAATCTTCAATCTATCAAGCCTTACCCATCTGCTAAGTAAAATGGCCAAGACAATCTGCATGCCTTGAATTTGATATAGCCAGCTGCTCCCAGAGTGCTGTGGCATTAACATCCAGAGACTATCCTCTGGTGCTGGAAAGGACGGTGTCTGCCAAGGATGAATGACTACATACTTAACCGTGGCAGCTGAAGCCAGTGACAATGGCTGACACAGAGAGATGCCAATGTGTCAAACTCTACTTTCAATTACAACGGTGAAAGTCAGGGGTAATATTCCCCCAACCGAGCGCCTTCAGCTCCCGTTAGGCTTGTGGTTAAGATATACAACTCACCAGCCAAATATCCAAGTCTCCAAACACTCTGTACAAACAACTAAGAAGAAAAAGAAAACTATTACAAATTAACTAGGTTGCAGAGATTAAATTGTCCTGTAGGGTTTCAGGACAATCAACATGGTTAAACAATTTATTCTCTTATCAGCTCAGCGGTGTTGGACAGATGCCAGTCCTCAGTCTCTATGGGAAAGGACCTGATTTTTCAGTGGTTTAGAAGAGAAATTAGAAGAATCCCATTAACGTGAACATTATGCCACACAATATGTATTTTAACATCACAGCAACAGGATTTCAAAGGATCTACTGTCAAAAGAAAACACTCTTTTCTCAGCAAAGGGAAGGTACTAGGCATATTGCCTGTGAAACTCTTCAAATTCAGGTCTTTGGAGGCAAATAATTGCAGGTCTAGCTATCAGCTTGCGTAGGTCCTACTCCTAAACCTTCTGAACAATGCTATGTTAACCCTGTGTCGATCTGCAGCACTGAGAAAGGACACACATCCTGGCTCTGTGGTCCACACCCTTCTACTCTGCACCAAGTCCATTGTCTCCCCTCTCACCTCTCTCCCTTTTGAAGTCCACACTGTAAAATCTGCTTGTGGATAAATATCTCATTTCTTAAACATTTCTGAATAAAAGGAAGTGAAAGATTTCAGCCGGATCTGGAATGTGGATGAACAGATATGAAAGGTTTACATGTGCTTTGCTTTGAAATGAAGTAGGAAATATTTATCCCGACCTTTTCAGAACTGGTGGGTGAGAAGGGATACTGGTCAGCACTCCAGCACACTAAGCTATCTGTGAAGCCAAGAAAATGCCTCCAGAGCTCCCGACATAATGATAAGCTAGATTTGGTGCTTGAAGTTTTTCACCTTCACAAGCACTAAATGATCCAAGAATGATATATTCCTGCTCCTCCACAGATGATATTTTCTCCATCTCCCCCATATATGCTATAATTGCACATCTCCCTTATGAGTCGATGCAAAAGGACAAATCTGGGGAAGAGCCTGCAGCCTGACAGAGGTGAGCAGGGAGGCAGGAGGCATTTGCTGTGTAATGAATGGAATGCCCAAAGTAAGCATCCTGCAGAATATATTTGTAAGGGAAAACAAGAGAAGGAAAACAGCTCCCTAATACTTCAAGTTGCTGCTCATGTGTAAAATCAGAGAGAATAACAGGTACCCAGGCAAGATGTGACACTGAACCTTATGCTGGCACACGCATTATTTCACACAGACACTACCACGACCTTTGATTTTTGAAAAACGTGCATTAGAGCTGATTTTGCCTTTGCCTGCAGCAACTGGTTTCAGGTTCAGCGATTTGAAGGTAAATTCTCTTAAGTTAAATCTGGGTTTTGGCCTTCAGGTGTTAATAATCCTGCTATGAATGAAATGATACCGAAGTCATAGAGGTGCATATGCTGGAGGAGGAGCTGTTCCTAAACATCTCATTCACTATGTTGTTTGAAGAGAGGGGGAGAAAAAATGTTAATGAGTCTTCCAATGATTATTTTAAATAGAGTAATGGGTGCACATTGATCCTTCTAGCTAATTCCACTTTGAATGATACATCATTCTGACTGAAAGCTGCTAGTGATGTATTAACTTCATATTTCACTACACTTTGGAGGGTATCTACACTGAGATATTAACTAGCAGCACCAAAGAGGAAGCTGCACTTTTTCTTTTACTTGTTTTCAAGCCCAAAATGGTTTTAAAAGCTTTTGGACTGACTTTGAGGTCAGGTGTTCTGGCTGTCCCTCATCTTTGGTTGAGTGCAGTGCAATTGTTTGCAATCACAGCTCCTCTCAGACTTTAACTGACCTCCCTCCATCACTTTGTACCTGCTGACTCTGGACCTGAGTTAGTTGCAGACGTTCTGGGACAAGAATGGGACAAAGTAGGTTATAGATCAGCATCTTCCCCTTTCATCACGTCCAGTAGGTATACTTGGAAACATAGGCAGCATAAATAGTCACTTTTAGACCAAAGGTTGGCTGAAATATCAGGTTCATAAAAAGAGCAAAGGGAAGGCACTGGCTACCACAGAAGAACATACAACAGAACTTGCACCGGCGTGTTGCTGCAACATGCCAATGTAAGAGACCATCTCAAAAAAACCCAAGACCAAGACCAGGAAATTCAGAGGTAGAGTTAAGTCTGCTTAATAACTCAGCTCAGAGTACTCCGTTTGTGCACACTGAGTTTCTTTGTTAGCAGATAGAAACATTGATCGTGCATTGTATCCCTGCTGGCAGCGACCGATCGGCTCCCCAGGCTGAGGAAGACTCTGCAGCTTCCCCTCCACAGCATTCCCTCCATTCACTATCAAAAGATTTGCAACCAGCAGGATGGGAAGAAACAGCCAGCAATGTATTTTCTCTTCTTTTTCTAAGGCACTCCTTCACCCTAACTTTGACTGACTCCATTGATAAGTGAAGAATTAATTTCCACAAAGCATTCTTGCACGAATGCAGCTAATTTACTGCAGTGAATAGCACATTCAATTAACAAATTATTGAAAAATCTTAATACACATATATCTAAGGAAAAACAAAAGATATGCGCAGCCCAAAAGCACAGTCTGATTAGTGGCAATAGACTATCTCAGGTACAAAGCTCTGTAAAAGACAAAAATGTAATTGCAACACAGAGGAGAGGCAGATTCAGTGGCAGCTTCTCAAAGCTGGGTAAGGTTGATTGATAGACTTTACCATCTGCAGCTGCGCAAAAAAGGGTTAGAGTAGCTGCAAGTTTATTTAAAGCAATTTCAGTGCACTGAGCCTACTTGTTCTCCTTTGAGAAAATAATATGATTTCTTCATAGAGCATGTAGTCTACTTATTTAAGCAGCAGTGTGCGAGATCTCTCAATCCTACCAGCAGTTCAGCTGGAAAAATGACACACCAGGGGGTAACATTTTATCAGGATGGAGGCTATTTTATAAAAACTGCCATCAGTTATAAACTGTTCTCACCATCTGAGTTTAAAAAAATACAAAAAGGAGGGGGGGGAAGGAAAGGAGGAGTTGGGTCTCTTTCCGAGTTTTCACAATTTGCTCAATTTATGGGAGCTTTTAGTTAAAAATAACCATTTTGACCTAAGTAGGGAGGAAAATGAAATGGTGTAATGAAAAAAATGTAACAAGCACTACAGCCAGATCATTCTGCAACACCCACTCCTTGATGTGCAGCTTCACACATTTGGAGAGGCTAAACTCAAAACTGTGAAACCACAAATGGAAGTTAGCTCTCATTTTCTTCTGCTCCTGGCTTGAATTTGGTACAAAAGTGCGCAACTGAGAAAAAAATATCTTCAGCTTTTTTTTTTGCTTTTTTTTTTTTTTTTTTAATATTAAATAAAGCAATGAAATCTGGTGGCTGAACAAGAAAATGTGCTGGGCAAGATGCAAAGGGTAGAAGGGAACAGCTCAGATGGACATCTGGACTCCAGCATTTTGCAGGGGTTTAATTTAATTGCTCCAGCTAAGCTTGCCTAGGATGCGGCAGAGCCTTCCAGCCTTTTCCCTCTCTTCCAGCCACCACAAAGGGTTTTGGTGAGAGGTCACATCAATCACCCCTTTAGAATGAAGAAAAGGAATCGTCTCAGCTTCCCAACATCTTTCATTCATTCTACATGAAAAATTTCTTTCTCTCCCAGCATTGCCCTCAGCTCCCTCCAGCCCAGCAGTGCAGATGACTCAAGCCAGCATCTATGAGTCACAAACACAAAGGATGCAGAAATGTCAATTAAGTTACACAGTCACTTCCCTAATGACAACCACACCTCAGTTCACAATTAAATTAGAAATCCAGTGAAAACAAATTGTTACAGGGCAGACTTTTTTTTTTTTTTTTTAAATCTTATGCTTTGGAACATCAAATTCCAACACAGTTTGTTTGCCATTCTTTTTACTGCATTGTTAAGGAGATTGGTGTGAACTGACCTCCCAAAATTGCATACACCAAATTCCCCTATGTCTAATGCAGCAGCCATGGGTTGGGAGGGCTCCTGGACTTCCAGGCATCTTTGCAGTACAAGATCCTGACGTTAAACCAGTGGTGCTCATTAAGAGCTTTCCAGCACAAAAGGACAACTATGATACATTTTCGTACTTGTAATTTTCTTTCAAGCAAGGTCTTCCACCTTTAGTTATCTTTTGTAAATTTACAGCATCATTTAAGCTCTTGCAGATGTGCAAAATGCTATGACCTTGCACAGTTCAGTGTTCTCAGTGCCTAAGGCAGAAAGCACCAACTAATCCTCAGTTTCCTCACTTCTGCCTCCACTCTCATGCCTGAGTTGCCTCCCTCTTCCATCATCCACCTACCACATCCTCCTCGCTCTGTCTTCCCACCCAGGGAGCTGTTTCTGTCTCCTCCAATGTTACAGCATCCTTCCTTCCCAAAATGTTTCACTTACCCCTTTGAGCACTCTTGCACAACTCTCCTACCTCCTCCTCTCCACCTACTGCCTCACCAAGGAAGCTCCTGTGCCCTTCCACATCCCCAGACATTCTTCATGGGGACAGGAGAAAGTAGCAGCTTTGGCTACTGAGGATGGTGAGGGGATTCATCCAGGGGAAATCTGGATGCCAGCAGACAGGGTGCCAAGGACACCATAGCCAGTGGGCATGAAGTGAGGATGCACCAAGAGCCACATCGTTGAGCCAGGCTGGGTACCAGCAGTGGGGCAGTCAGAGCACAGAGCTCCAAGAAGCAGGTGAGATAGGGCAGTCCATCTCTGGCTCCTTCAAGCCACTGAGTTAAGAGCAGCAGGATGTGGCCTGCAATTTTCTTCTCAGCTGCTTCTGATCGGCTCAAGTTCCTGCAGCAACAAAAGGACAGCTCAACCTCCCTATTTCACCTGGTGTAACACTACACACAACAGCGAGGATCATATGTCAAGCTGTTCATTTTTCACTTGGTTAGCATGACCCAACAACTCAGCTCCTTACAAAAACATTTCAACAATTATCATTAGAGGAAATGGGGAAACTCTGTGCTGAAAAACAACACTTAGAACACAAGTGCATTAAAAGCCTGGGAAATATTCAGTTTGTGGCAGCAGTTTCTTCCTCTCGAAATACAAAGAAATACAAAAACTAACATGACATGTATGCTTGTTTCAAGATGTTCTACATTTCTGCAGTGGCAAAGCAAATGCTATTCAATCACTGCGAGTAGGTGATAGTTTTAAAGCCACAGAACTCCTCAGGATGCTCTAGCCTTCATGCCTCTGCTCCACGGGCTTCTTACAGCTTTCCGGTGCTCCTGTGGAGCATGACCCATCTATGGAGGGGGTTTTCAAGCTCTGTCTCTGGTCAGGAAGCCCTCCTCCTACACAGGATATAACTTCAAAATTGCCAGAATCTCAAAATCTCAGGGAAGCGTATGAGAGAAGAACTAAAATATAACTGAACAAGATTTAAAACAAAACTTAAAACATAGTTAGAACAAAAGGTGCTCTTTGAACAAGTCTAGCCTGACCCAAAGAAGTGAAGATGCTTCCTGCAGGTCGGTGTACACAGAAATGCTCTCAGGAAGAGTCTTCCATCTCCTCTCCTCCTCTGTGAATCTGCTCTCCAGACAACCTGGCTATTAATTTGAGGTGTTCCTTATTCTTTTATATTCCTTCTCACACCCCAGCACTTTAACTCCTGGATGCCCACAGGTCATGCATGCTGGTTAATATCTGATCACCAATGCTGTGGCATTCAGCCGGACCATCCAGGCACCTGGCACACGCTTTGCTATGACCTCAGTTTTGATATCCCCCTCTAGAAAAGTTTCTTATTGCTCTTCTTAAAACCTGGCAGCTTGCATGGTCTTTTGATGTCACCACCCTCATATAACCACCTGTGACTGACACCACAACCTGCATTTGTTTTTTCCCTGCCAAAAGCCTGAGCTGGTATGGAGACAGCTAAAGAGCCAATGCTCTGTGAGGGCAATCTGCAGAGGGCTGGCACAGAGGGACACGCTTGCTGCCAGGCTGCACAGGCAATCCTGCCCAAAGTGCCTGAGACCCAACACAGTCTGCATTCCAGCCCAGCTGTAACACACACACGAGGAGCACTGCCCTGCTGGCTGCTGAGAGGATTTCCAGAACTAATGGCAACAAGCACCTCTGCCCTAATTCTTGATGCTGGAGCATCCCTTGTTCTCTGGAGGATGGTCTGTACCCCCAGCAGACTGGCAGGATGCACCCTCATTTGCAGTTCTGTCTGCACTCAGATTTAAGGGGGGCAGCAAACATTTTAATACATGGCATGATGAGGAAGGCATAACAAAATCTATTTTTAGGGCAAGACACTATTTATATGCCTCAGATGCAATGCAAGCAGCAATGAAGGAAGAAAGAGGGCACTTTCTAAAAGGCAGGTATAGACTGGGCACTTAGGACATAAATGAAGCATTAAAAAAAATTGCTTCTGACACAGGAACAGCTGACAGAGATAATATCCATAGCTCAGCATGAATTTATACAGTCTTTCAACAACTCTATTAGACAGGTGTGGTAGCAGCCAGCTGTACTGCAGGCACAGAGCAAGTTTCTCTAAAACCTGAGTGCCCATATGGCCCTGCAGCACACTGAGGTGGTGCCACCTGCCCAGGGATCACCCTCCTCTCCCACCACCATCTGTCCACAGAGAGCTATCGGTATCGACCTGAGGGGTAGTGCAGAGCTGGTCTAGATACTGAGTGAGTTCAGACTCCAAAATGATGGATGTTCCCATCCACAACACAGGGACCCCCCAAACAGTTCTACCCAGCCAGGTTTAAAAGGCAGCTTTACTTCTGACCTGTAATTTTCTGCCCAAGTTTTGAGAAGCGACAAGTCAAGCCATAAGGCAGGGTGGGCTGCATGCTATTAGGGAAGGTAAGCTTATTAGCTGAAATGCAATACATCCCTGTAGATATCTGGAATAGCAGAAGGCAACAGTTTGCTTAGCCATATCACCGGTAATGAGTTGGCAAGAGCAGAGCATTCCAAAACGTTAACCTAAAGCTTAATTTGACTGGTAGGCACTTTGGGAGAGTGCTTAATAAGACTGGCTCACCCAAGATGGGGAACTATCTGTCTGCTCCTGCCTTCCATGAAATGCAGCAGGATATAAAAGAGTGCGATTTTAGCAGTTCAGAATACAAAATGCAGGGAGGAAAAAAAATAGTCTTTGAAAAGTGATTGATGCAGTCTAATCATGTTTCACACAAGAGCATTTCAAATTATGTTAGATATTTTTATAGGATCTAGATAGGATAAAGAAGGTTTGCCAGGTGGCAAGGTAGGCAGGGGGGAGGAAGGAGTAAGAAAATAATTTTATGTTGACTGCTTCTAATACACAGGCATGTGGATAATGCCATACAAACCACAGATAAAATGCACCACTAGCTTAGCTATTAGGGTTATGGAACTCTGCTTTCTAATCAAAACTAACCTATATAGCTGCTTTTAAATATTGAACTGGTAGCATGATCTCGAGGGAAAATAAATATCAAAAGGGGTGATTTAATTCAATCATCCTGATTCCTGCATAACATGATCCTACTTCTTCAAAAACCCACAAAGCAGTAACTTAAGTGAAGCTTACAAATCAGCTAATATATTTACAGCCCTAAAATAACATGAGACACACTGTAAAATACACTGAGATCCAAAGTTAATCTCTTTTAGCAATATTCTTGCAGCAAGTAAAGATGAATTTTATGGTGAAAAAATTCCATTTTATCAGGAGCAAGACTGAGCTTTCTAATAACCAGGCTACTTTCTAATGTGGTACATCATTTTACTTTACTCATAAAGAATAGTTTGCCAAATCTTCAGTTAGGCTTCATTTGATATAGTAGGGATGTTGCAAAACCAATACCCTCTTCAGAAAGTCTCTTTGCTCTTGATAATGACCACATTACAATGCATTTTTGATGCACAGAAGTGGTACAGTTACAATCAGCAGCTAAATACTGTTCTGATGGTGTCAGCCAGGCAGCTTCCTTGGCTTCTCAGAGCTGTGAAACAGTTGCAAACACCATAAGCTCATAGGAAAAATCCTGCTCCATCAAAACTCACTGTTCAGAGGTGCTGAAAAGATTTAAGCAATCTTTATTTAATACATATTTCAATGTTCAGCATAGAATAAGATGGTGATTGGCATTTTGACTCTCATCTATCTCCAGTAGAACAGAAGAGCACATTCCAGCTTCTCTGCTGGTTTTGTTCTAGAAACTCTGATACATCAAGCACACCTGAACTTAAAACAAAGGAAGTTTAATATTACCCAAACTGGAACCATTGAGCTCATTTCGGACTCATCACCTCAGCCGAATTAGTGTGCTCAAAGACACATAAGATCCATTTAAAAGCTACTATAAAGTTATGCTGTAAAAAGGTTCCCAGGTTTACACATCCCTATCTCCACCCCATGAAGCTGAATATTTCTGATTTAGATACACAGGAGGTAAAACATCAGATACAAGGATTGCTCTGGGCAAGGAGCCATCTCGGCTGCAGAATTATTTTGGGGGGCAATATGCCATCAGCATTATCAGCTAAACCATCAGCCATACATACAAATGTCTACCCCTGTACAAAGACATTCACAAGGGACCAGACTAGACTCTGATTTACTTTCATTGCCTTTCTTTGACCTCTGGAAAGAAAACCACGGGCTCAGAAAACCATCAATAATCATCTCTCCCACAGTTGTCCTGCAGCACAGAAACTACAGACAAAAAAACCAGCAACAACTCGACCCCCTGGCAGCAACCTGTAACACTGGATTTACAGTAATTTAGGATATATTATAATCAAATTATAGAGGGATATTTTCCTGTGCACTTGCTCTGCATCATGTGTAATGTTTAGGAATTACACAAGAAACCACACATATCACTCGTAATAACTGGGGTGGTGCCTTCATGGACATGCTAAGCTGACATCAATCCATGCTGTCCCTGAAAGGGATGGACAGCAGTCTCTGCTCCCAATCACTCCTTCTCCCTCCCTTGCATGCTTCCATGCTTGCCTATCACATCCAATCTGGGAAAAACACTGACTTTTCAGCCAGATCTGGTCTGTGGTTTGACTAAGGAAGGATGGTGTGGACAGTGCAGATGAAGACACAATTAGGATGACTACATAACCACCTCACTGATTGCCCAAAAATGCCATGTTCCATTTATTTGCACAACGTGAGCCCTAAGTGATTCTTCCATCTCACAGCAACCTATTAACAAAAAGAGACTTTGTGAATGGAGTATCTGGGTAAACACTTCAAACAAATGCATCAATTATGCATAGTCGGTATACTTTTTCTACCTTAGGGATCAAACTGAAACGAGACTAAAGAATTATGTTTTATTTGTATTAAAAATGTATTAGCTGCTGTCCGAGAAGGTTTTCTAGAACATTTGGTATGCTACCCAGGAAATTCTGTCTGAAGCTTGTATTGTTTATTATTGCCAATACTAGGAGAAACTTGGCACTGTTATATCTGAGAACTACAGTAATAATTCTTCAGGCAGAACAGCTTATATTTAATAACTTTTTCATCTGAGCCAGAAGATCTAAAGGGAAAGGAAGTCCCAATTTTACCTATCTATTTTATATATTCAGACTTTACAACCAATCTCTCTTTTATGGAACAAAGTGAAACTAGGCAATCATTTATGAACAGATCCTGTGCTCACCTTCACTTAAAATGTGTCATAACACTAACTGGTAACCAGAGACATATGAAGACTCTGCTGTTTCATGGAAGATACAGAGGTTGAAAACAGGTGTAATTTCTTTCAAGGGCTACACAAATCCTGTGCAAAATCCTGCAGAACTGGACAACATGTGGACTGGAGAACTGGAATTTCCTGACTGAAATACTAGATTTCTCAATCTATGTCCCAGGAATGTAAAGCACATATAATACACTTGATTAATCCTCTGAGAGACAAGTGGATCTGAGTACTGGATGACTACAGAGCCTGTTTTTTTTTAAAAAATAAAATAAAAAAAAAAATCAAATTAAATTTTAAAATGAGGTGGGCAGACAGGCATAAAAAAATCTATCTTCCTGGAATCCAGGCTGGATGTTTAACAACTAGGGAAAAGCAGGGACTTACCAGTAGCAGCTGCTGTGTCCAGGAGAGAGAAGAGAGGAAAGGAGATGAACCTACAGCTATACATCTCCTTTGATTCTGTAACTAAGACTGATTCTAGCAAAACTCTCCAAAGACTCAGATAGCAAAAAATAGAGGCTTTATTTACAGCCTCTCTCTCTTTCTTAAACAAAAAAGGTCAAGTCAAAATGCACCAGATTTGGAACACGTAAGGAGGACTGGGACAAAGCAATTGTGGCAATCACAGAGAAGCAAAAATTTACTCGCAGAAAACAAGCCACATTCAATGGCTTCTAAATGCTCAGAGACACAAAGAAAGACTCCACAAGGGGCTGTTGTCCCTTCCCTAAGGCAGATAACAGGTGAGAAGGCTGTGGGAAGGCTGGAGGTCCCTCACACTTTGTCCCAGCTGCCATGGCACCCAGCGCCAGGTCTGCTTTGTGATGTTTGACAAAGTGATGCATCAACAAAGCACAACAGAGAGCAAAATACAAAAAGTACTACTGTAGTTAGGGAAATAATTAGTTTTTTAGTCTAATGGTTATAATCAGTAGACTTCCTGAGTATCAATCTTCCTGAGCCACAGAAGGGGTGAGATTATAGACTGCCAACTATAATTTTAAATATTAGACATCTAAGTGTCATTTTCAGGAGTCTGGTAATGAAAACTCCACGAGACATTTTTCTATAAAGTTAAAAATGTTTATGGCATGGCTACAAAAGTGGGGTTTTTTTTAAAGACAGGATATTTTTAAATCACAGAGAAGTAAATTACTGTGTTTAAGATGCTGACATTAGGCACTATAAATATTCCTAAACTGACTCCACTTTTGAACATCAAGAGAAAGAAAAGGGAGGCAAAAGAATACACAAATGCTTGCTGATCAAGTTCTTAGGGCAAGTTATTCAAATAAAAACACTAAAATATAAGGGGATAATTATGAGAATTAATGCTAACAAATTGGTATGTAATTTAATGAAGCAAGTTAATAATGGTACCCCACTTGGGATTAATCACAATACATTAATCAATTAAGAATCACTGGCAAAGCAAGAAGGCTGCAAGTCAAAAACATTTACAATGCTGTAAACTGAAAGATAGTGATCCTGACATTCAAATGAACATTAAACTAGAAGAGCAGAGAGATCTATTCCCCATGCAATGCACACAACCAGCTCTCATTAATGCTTATGACAGATAGCTCAAGACATTGAGGAGAGACCCCATAAAGTATACAGTGTTTTTCAAATTTGTAGCATTGCACAACTTTGGTGTCCAAGATCTTTCAACAGCAAGAAAGTTTGCAGTTCCTTCCTAGCATCAGTAATTGTGATGTTTCCATTAAATAAATCAGAGCAAAGAACTGTGGTTTATCACAAAAAGCAGAAGTCACTCAATAACCAATTCCTATTGTTAGTCACCCTCCTTGTTGCTGCATCTCTACCAGAGATGCAACAGCACAAGTTGTGACTTGTGGTCTCATCCTCTGGAGTTAAGAAACCATTTACAGTGCAGTTGGGGGGAAAAAAATAAAAAGATCTAATTCTAATTTTTACTTTCAATTTACTTTCAGACACTTTGGAAGCTCATTTCTCTAGATATAGCTGAGATTAAAAACAAAATAAAACCCAAAGACTCTCTGTGCATTCTGGTACTTTGCTCTGCTCGGTAAAAAGAACTGCATGGAACTGCTTTCTGTACAGCCCATATCCTTTAAAACTCAATCTAACAAAAAGGCTTTAATTGAAAGTATTGCATTTTGGAGGTCATCTGACAAATCAGGCTTTCTGCCTTACTGGAAAATACCATGAATGAGTTCACAGACCTGAGGAGAAGAAGGGAAAGGAAGACGATTGCTTGGGCACTGAAGAAGATAAGTGCACATAAGGTAGATTATCCTTCTACACTGCACAGTCAGCCTGTGGATAGAAAAGTTTCAACACAGCAGGTTGCAGCCATCATGATCTAGAGACTGCAAATGCCTCTTGGCAGAACACAGGCAAGCAGAAGCGGAACGATGTGTTTGCTTCCAAGAACGATCTGTTTCAGCCGCCCTGTCAGTCTGTGCCTCCAAATCCAGCCCCCCTTTTGCTCACACATTTGTACCTCCTTCCTCCAAGCACACTTGATCAGGATGTTCAGGCTGCTGTGTGAACACCTCTGCTCTTAGCACTCACAGATTCAGCCATGTGTGCTCCTTCTCATGATGAGCCATGACAAATGTGCAGCCACGTGAAGGAGAGAGCCCAAACCCCCAACACCCTGTGCACCAACAGAAACTGTCCTTGTGTTTGTCTGGGATTTGACACAGGAGGCCAAGCTCTGCACAGTGACCCCAGCAGCAAAGATGTGTATCAGTGATGCTCTCAGTGGACAGAAAGTTTGGAGGACTGAAGATTATATGGTAAAAAACCCCCATGGGTAAAGGGGCCTGTGTTTCTTCAGTGCAATTCAGCTCACTGACAAAGACCTTGTTTCTCGAGCCCAGCAGCACTGAGTGCTGAACATCACTGGACTCACAGTCCTGACCCCTTCCCACCTCCCTGTGCTCCCCAAATTGCTCACAGCTTTTGCTTGGTGAGGTCCCAGGGCTGACCCCTGCAGTGTGTCCCTTCCTTAACTGCTTCTCTGCCCTGCTGCAAGCAATGGCCTTCAAGAAAGGGATGCAGCTCTGCCCATCTCACTCCACAGCTAAAATCCTTCTGAAGCTGCTCTAGTAAACTCAACACTTCACTAGAGATTGCTTAGTGCTCTCAAGAATCAGCCTCGTAATTTATATACTGAAATAAAGGATGAAGAAACTTATTACAAGATACCTTAATTTTA
This sequence comes from Acanthisitta chloris, assembly GCF_000695815.1. Classification (NCBI taxonomy): domain Eukaryota; kingdom Metazoa; phylum Chordata; class Aves; order Passeriformes; family Acanthisittidae; genus Acanthisitta; species Acanthisitta chloris. The sequence goes on from NW_008683117.1 coordinate 54,826, forward strand.
AAAAAAATTCTCTTTTGTAAAAAGCAATATTACTACTAAGCATCTGAAACATGACCAATCTGGGCAGAGGTATGGAGCAGAATAAAGCTAAAGTCTCACTGTTAAGCACTTGAAACTCAATAAGCACCAAAATTGAAACTGGAGATATATAGATATATTTTACAGAGCTATTCCCCATCTGTTCTCCCCTTCTTTTCTTATTTTACATAAAATATTCAAAAATATTCATATTTCCCAAAGAAACTTTCAACATAAGTTGAAATAAGAATCAGAATTTGGGCTTAGTTAAAAAAACATACTTTTGTTTTCTTTAATGGAAAGGTAGAATATATTTTTTAGAAACAGGCAGTTTCCACAAATTTTTATCTTCTACCCAAACCCACCTCCAATTAAAACAGTTTCAGTACAAGTTTTTTTGGATCAGCATGAATATTTGTTGTTAGGCACCCAAACTTGTATGTTTTGGCTAAACAAACCACCTCTGAAGGCTGTTCCATGCCATTCATATAACTCAACTCAAATCTAGCAGACTCTGAGAAACTCCAAATTTTGTATTTAAATTCTCCATGATGCAAAATCACGTCTGATAATTTTATCTCCACTTACTGGGAAATAAAAAGAATTGTTTTCTACTCCAGAGGTGCTTCATATGTTACTCTACAACACTGGGTGTATTGTACAAGGTTTTCCTCAGAAAAATGTACTCTCAGTGCTGTAGTGGCCATATCTACCTCCTTGTGTCTTTGTATGCCAGTGTAGCTACCTCATACCCCTATACTATTCTTCAATCATTTAAAGGCCTTAATAGTGCTTTTATTAGTAACAACCTATGGTTTTGAACAGCTGAAACATTTCAAAATGCTGGAGAGACAGGAAGCTGAACATGAGCCAGCAGTGTGCTCAGGGGGCCAAGAAGGCCAATGGCATCCTGGCCTGGACCAGGAACAGTGTGGTCAGCAGGACAAGGGAGATGATTCTGCCCCTAGACTCAGTGCTGGTGAGGACACACCTTGAATCCTGTGCTCAGTTCTGGGCTCCTCAGTTCAGAGGCATATTGAGGTGCTGGAGCAGGTCCAGAGAAGAGCAACGAGGCTGGTGAAGGGACTGGAGCACAAATCCTATGAGGAGAGGCTGAGGGAGTTGGGATTGTTTAGCCTGGAGAAGAGGAGGCTCAGGGGAGACCTTATCACCCTCTGCAACTCCCTGACAGGAGGTTGGAGTCAGGTGGGGGTTGGTCTCTTCTCCCAGGCAACCAGCAGCAGGACAAGAGGGCACAGACTCAAGCTCTGCCAGGGGAAGTTTAGGTTATATATTAGGAAGAGATTTTTTACAGAGAGAGTGCTCAGGCATGGGAATGTGCTGCCCAGGTAGGTGATGGATTCACCATCCCTGGAGGTTTTCAAGATGAGACTGGATGTGGCACTTAGTGCCATGGTCTAGTAACCACGGTAGGGTTGGATTTGATGATCTTGGAGGTCTTTTCCAACCCTGTTGATTCTATGATTCTATGAAACTGGACTTGGTGAGGAAGAACACAGTCCAAATCATTTTGCTTGTCTTCTCTTTCATGGAGAGTTATTAGTACATAGGCATTAAATAAGCAGCTTTAGCCTGTACATATTTTCATGTTATGAAGATAATAAAAATATACCTGTACTAATACCAAACAACACTGCTAATCAATAATAACACTTTTATTATTCATAAGCTATTCTTAATAAAACACCATGGGTTCTAATGTAACCATTAAGAGAATTAATACTGTAATTTAATTTTAAAGCCTTTACATCTATCTGAAGTCTATTAAAATAAATGAAAAGTCTGTCAATGACTCTGGGTGATGCCCTGCATGTTAATGATGCCACGTGTTACTTTACCTACAGCAAATCACCTCTAAGACATTGCCTAAACACTGGAGCACTGATTATGCTTCATGTAGGTGGATATAATATTCCATGAGACATGCACACCTCTCTCTCCATTCTCATTTTCAAAAATCAAGCTAGCTTTGCTCAGACTTTCAAAAAGCATTATAGTATAGTACTTGACATGGTTTTCTCAACCACTACATATTGAAAGCACTTTTTCACTGAATTTATTTGGTTCTGATGGCAACAACAGAAATGTGAAAGAGTTAATTAAAGGGAAGAAGAGGAAGAAAAAGGCTTCCAAGGGAAGTTAAAAGCTGAATTCTGTTGTTTGAGAAATATACATTAAAAAAAAGCATATTTGTGCCAAATATGCAGTGGCTTTGATAGTGTTCCATCAATTTATTCTGTGTTCAGCTCATTTAGGTCCCTGTGAAAAGTGAGTTACTGATTGCCTTGATGAAGCACACCAAGAACTACTACCAGAAAAGCTCACAAAAAGCAAGGCCACAATTGCTTGTTTTACTGAAGAACAAATCTCTGCATACATGAGCTAGTAGCAAATATAAAGACATTTACATACAAATAACACACAGAGATCTAAAAGTTAAAAGGGCTACACAGCAGTTTTTCAACAACCTTAAAAAAAAGTGCCAGCATTGGAAAAGAAAATTAAGAATGGTATCCCAGCAAAAGACCTGCAAAGTCCTCGATTTTTATCCCATGTACTTTAGAAAATACTGCTAGTTCCACATTTTCTGCCAAGTACCTAATTACCTTTAAAAATCCAGCTCTGCACTGCTAAAGCTCTTGAGTGATCGTGGTATCAACATCACTCATCATTATGGAGCTAATTTTAATGATGGAAGCATTGCTAAAAGTTATTTTAAAATTCATTTTTACTCTAACTTCTTTAGAGATGATTTGTTTGAGTACCTGAGACACAGTAACTAATCACTGATGGTTTTCTTTGCAAATATAAAATAGATTTATATGACCTCCCTGTAGGAACAAGAATTCCATCACCTCCTCCTGAATTTCTGAGCTATCGAATATTTGATGAGTGCATAGGGAATCAGTATTGTGTCTTTTCACAGCAGTAATCAAGGAATGAAGCATTCTCTGCCATAATGAATCTACTGCAGGACTAAAAGATGAATATTTCAAATGCAAAAGCAATATGTTTGTTTTGAACACATTTAAGTTTGGCTTTAATAAAGCAAATAGTGAAGTGTGCAATGAATTATATTGTTAGATGGTTAACACAGAGCCATGCAATATGTCTGAATGCATTTAATCCAAGTAACTACTCATTTTAAATGTGACTTGTAAATATGTATTTCATGTATATAGATGAATGGATGACTTGGGAAACATGAGAGATCTGGGCCTTGCCTTCCATTCTTGGCTTGCTTCAAAACCAACTCAGCCTGACAATTAACCAAGGCCTGGAGCCAGAACATCATTAACCACAAGTTGAGTCTTACGTGGGCTGAAATTAAGCATGTGCACCAACTATTTCAGTTAGGCTCACTTAAATCAAGCCTGAGGTGCTCAGCTGAACTGGGACCTGCTATGTGTGTTTCAGCAGATGGTGGGTCTGAAATGCACAGCCACAGGCAAATTTAAGATGCCCACAAAACAGTGAGTCTCCACAGCTGGATCCATCACTGTGCTGGTACCATTTCTGAAGTCCAGAAGCCTTTACTGCAGACCAAAGGATGCTGTTGGTGGGAGGTGATGGACATGTCTAATTAAACATCTCCCACCAGCACCAGCTTCACTTTGAGAAACACTAAATAACCCAAATACTGAAAGGAATGGTCATAATGTGTTCTCCTGAAAAACTTGTCAGACAGCAAAGAGAAATCATTGGCATTTTCTCATCTGCTTCCAGAAGATTTTGATTCTTACTATTAATAACAAGTGTGTTCTCTTTAATAACAAAGAAAGAAGAGATTTTTTTAAAAAACTTGCATTGCTGTTTAATACTCTGATCCCCTTTTCCTCTTGAAACAGACTTTTTTCACAGGCATTCCCACTTAAAGGAAAAAGCCATTTTTCCCACTGATTCCCCAGCCCTCAATGAGCCTGAATATTCACTATACCTGACACCAGCAGGCTGGAGTTCCCTGCTTGCTTTTTCAGCTTGTTCCAGCTGAACAGCTTTTAAAGTAATTTGAACTAAAAAGATCAGAGGTTCCTAAGTCACTTTGCTCCTCAACTACACTCACTGGGCTTCAGTGAGGATGAGAGAGGACCTTGAAGGAAGCACCACAGCATGGGGCAAGGTTTTGTTTGTTTGCTCTTTGGCTTCAGCACAGCGAGACACCTCATTCTGCCCCAAATACACAGCTACAGAACAAAAGTCTGCAGGAACTTTCAGCATCCACTGCACTCCCCTCTATGTACAACAGTACCCAGAATGATGCCTGAAGTAATGCTACAGTCTGAAAAGGGACCAAGTACTATAGGACCCTTTTCCTCATCATGCCTGTGGCACAACATGCAGTGGCACAACGTGTGCTCCAACACAAAAAGGAGATTTGAGAGCCCAGTTAGAGATTTCAGGCCAGCTCATCTCATTTGCAAATTGAGAATACCTGCTACAGAGTCCCCACAGTGCTACTTTGTGTGAGACCCTCTGAGTGTCTGTCCACAATGAGATACAGAGCTGAGGAATTATAGCAGTTTGCATTTGCAAGAATTGTTTTTCCTGAGTTCAACTAGTAGTTTGCTTTTTTCGTCAGGTCAACAGACCTGCAGCACACAAACAAAAAACTGAATTCATCAACAATAAGAGCATGAGAAAAGCCCAGATTTAATTACCATTTACAACAAAGTTCAAGTGCTTCAATCATCCAAGTTCAGAACCAATGTACTTTACCTGGAAATTGCCCCTGAAATAATGAATTCAATAAGGAAAATTCTTATATAGTCCAAGTTAAATTATTTAAAAAGGAAGAAAGAGGGTTCTTAATTATTTAATGTTTCACCAATAATTATATAGTTTAGTATAATGTTCACTCACTGGAGAACCTGATTTTCAAAGGAACATTTGTGAATATCAGTCAAACAAAAAACACCTGCCAGGCTATAAACTCAGTCAGTGCAGTACACATTCATTCCACCACACCATTAACACATTAGCAAAAACCCAAGTCTTGACTTAATGGCAAACCTATCCAATAATTTTTGTTAAAATATTTACATAGAAAAGCATTCACGATTCAGTTTCGCAATGCATTTAAAAAACCAAGTATGACCTCACTTTCTACAGCTTTTTAATGCTGTGTTCTAGGTAAATGAGTTTGAGATGGAACTACAGCTCTGAAAAATAGAAAGCTATAAAATTAATACTCGAATAATCTAAACTGCCAATCTAAATGTGACCATGGACATCTTAGGGACATTTCATTCCAAAGTCACTAAGAATCAGTTTTAAAAGACAGTCTCATATTAGCTGCATGAGACACTAGCCTTGGTAAGCTTATCCACATGGTACCCTGGGGAGAAAGGCTCAGGGAACACCAAATATTTCTGAATGAAAAGGTTTTTCCAAGTCATGGATTAGCAGTTCCAGCACACAATAAACAGCTGAGGGAGCTGAAACAGCACCTTGGCCAAACACAGTACAGATCTGCAAAGGATTAGCATCATCCATTAATAACCTTATGTACAAAAATTCAAGCTCTATGGGGCAAACTCTGGAAAACCCTCATAGTGACCAAAATAGCAGTTGTCGTGCTGTGTCCTTAGAGTTTACTCACATGGGCCAGAATTCAGCACGTGCCATTCCAGACTGGGGACTCTGGGCTCTACAAATCTTCCTCGGGTGCTCTCTTTCTTGGAGCAGAGCTACCCAGAAGGAAAACCTGATACACTCACAAGTTTAACAGCACAGCATTGATTTCTCATTTCAACCCAAAGGCAAAGAAAAAAATGACAAAAAAAGGAAACTATTTCCTTGTGGCCACAAAACAGGTTGTCCCTGGGTCACTTTGCAAAAGAATTACCTTACCCCCCACTCTCTGGAAGAGATCCAAGACTGTTTATCAGTAGTGGCTTTAGATTTCATGGCTCCTACAGAAGAGGAGCTCAGCTGCACCTTCATCTAGACTTTACAGCCTCATGTCCTGGGGCCTGCAGGGCTTGAAATGATGAAAAGTATAGATTTCTGCTCCCCTGAGGGGACTGCAATGCTCGATTGTGGTCTTGAAGAGCCCAAGGTCTCTTACAATCAAAGATAGCTTTTTTTTTAACATCATTACAGACTATATTAGGTTATTTTTAGGGAGTTTAATGGCTCCCTTGCAATCGTGCAAAGTGGGACTGGCACTAAGTGCAGCACCTGGCTTTGCAGGTGGGGAATACAAAACACAGTCCCACTACCATTTTAAGATCCCCTAGAAATGGGGTTTAGGGAATAAATGTCACATACAGACTAGGAAATGGTGTGATACGGGGCAGGGCTTCACATGGCTGATGTGAAGCACATCAGGGTAATTTAGCAATGAAATTCCAAACAGACCATGCCACAACATGTGCTGCACACCATGACACAACACATGCTCCTTCTGACAAGGCACATGCACAGAATGCACAGCTCTTTGCTGTGGTATAAACCAGCCTTTGGCTGTTCTGTTTCTAAACTGTCTTGTATGGCCAAATTCAATTCGACCAAAGCTTCCCATAGCACATCAAGATTAAGAAGTCTGGGGAATCATCATGCTATGCCACTGTAAATTATAGCAGCTCCACCAACTTTGCCCTAACATAAAACGCCACAGAAGTGCTCAGAACCCAGCAGTGATGAATTTAACATGCCTCCTTCCACTAGCCTGATGTCAGCAGAGTTACAGCAATTTATGCAATACAAGGATCTGTCCTCTTCTCCTTATCAAAGCATTTGATCAAAATCAGTGACATGGAAAAAGACAACCTTACTTAATTTGAGCAGCAAAGTCAGGCTTGTCACTCTAACATCATAAGAAAAAGGGAGGTATTTACATATGGGTACTTGTATATTCCTTTTTATCTGGCTTCACAAAGATAAGAGCAAGATCACTTTCTTCCTCAGTAAAAACTAGTATGAAACCTCACAGAGGATCAGCATTTTCCCTTGCTCTTCCCCTCCCTCCTTTCCTCTCTTTTGAAAAGCAAGACCTTGAGATATTTCAAATCTTCATTAGCCACTTCTCTGCCTGTGACAGCCTCGTGGTATGGAGTGGCTCTGACTCCCTCCATTCAATTCACCCTTGAGGCAGAAAGGTAAAACCTCATCTCTGATGCAACGTGACAAAAAGCTCACACTGCTGAACACCACTGCCACATGGCTGACCCACCAGCCAGTGCAAACAGCAATCCCCACCCCACTGCAGTTCTGGAGTGTGTGGAACCAGCACACGAGCTCAGCCCTGCTCTTAGGATGCATTTCAAAAGAGCAGATGCATAAATTCACTCATTTGGAAACCTGGTCTGTTCAAGAACTTGTTACTATGACAATTTAGAAGAAGCCGCTACAGATAAGATTGATGAAACTTATTGATTAATTTTTCTCTCAAGCTATGTTTGAATTTTAAGTTTTCCCTAAACAGAACCAGTTGGTGTTGGTTTGTTAGTATTCCAGGGACTGCAGCAATGTGCTTCGGCAGTGAAGGAAGTTCCATGATAAATGTGTTCTCCAATCTGCATCTGTAGACCAGCTATAAAATCAGAACAATTCATGCAAAATTTTTCATTATGTTTTTAAATATACTTATTTACATTTTAAATCACACATAGACAATATGAAATATCTTTCACTTAGACAGGTGGGAACAAGAAAACAGATGCATCCATTAAGCTTGAAACAATTCAATGAATTAAATAGTACTTGGTGAACACTTTGGTTTATGGATATAGCCCTTGTTTAAACTTACTTGAAAAAACACGGCCATGGCTCCTACTACCCTGTTTTCTAGAACTGCTATTCCAAAACTGTCAAAGTCATCGGGATTGTAGAAGTAAATCTGCATCTGCAAAAATTAAAACCAACAACAAAATCACATCAGTGTTGACTCATACAGCTTTCAAATGAGGCAAAGTATGCACATTGTACGTAAACCCGGCGTTATGAACCTGAGATAAAGGAATTCTGCTGAACAATACTGTTTAACTAGCATCTTGATTAATAGCATGACTGCCCTACTGGGACAGTAAGCAGGAACAGAGTCAATGCAATGCATTTTAATACCAAACCCAAGGATAAACAGTATGGTCAGTCTGTTTAGATGGTAAATTTTGTGCTTTCTGCCAGCATCTCTTCCTTTCTTTGCTCATTGCAGGCTCATCTCCTGCTCTGTTAAATGTGCTAAACATATTTATCTCAAAAACCATAGAGAATTTTTGAAAAGGATTTCAGCGTTTAGAGTTATTCCTTTACTCCTAAAGCAATTTGTAAGATAAAAGTCTGTCTCTGTAGCAATGCATTTTTATGAGCCTCTGATATTCAGGTCTATCAGTTAGGGTCAGACTTCTTCCTGTCTTCACTTAAATTTCATGACTTTTATTTCCAAAGCATTAGTACTCAGCAAAAAAAGTAGGAGACAAAACCAGATATTTTGATGTAATTTTCAGATGAATAATAAATATTAATGATTAGACAAACTCCAAGTGAAAGCAGGTGAGAACAGCGATTACTCCAAGCTAGCAAATGTTGTTATTATACAAATACAGGAGGACTGAGAAACAGCTTCATCCATACACTCTGCTGGTGAACAATCCCCCTCCACTCCACACACATGCCATGAATAAGGGCAACCTAGAGAGGGCCCTGGGTGCTCCTGCTCTTAATTTCCTGTATGGCTCTTGTTCCATATCCATCAGTAGCTCAGCTCTCACTTCTGACAGCCATCCAAACACAATGCTGCTTCTCCAGTAGTTGTTCAACCTCTCCATTCCCAAAGAAGCTCCTAGTGTTAGTCCATCTGTAACAGCCACGATTTGCTCCAGAGCATCTGGTTCTCATCCAAAACACACAATGCTGCCTTCTCAACACTACACCATGCAGGTGTGTACGTTGTCATAGAATAAATTCAGAGCTGGTAATGTTTGCTGTATGTGTGCCCTACACAATGCAAATTAAAACCACATGCCTGATGGCAAGAGCCAAGCTCAAGAACTGGACTTCACATTGGTTACTTCTGGGGCCATTTGGGGAATCTCCCAGATGGATTTCACAACCCAAACCAGTGCTGGCTGGCTGATGTGTGTGCTCACTTGTGCACACTGATGACAGCAAAAAAACCCCAATTCCTGGCTATGGAACAGGAATGGACCCATCAGGCTTCTCTGCCACTGGCCTCTTGCCTGAACCTGCAAACTCACTGCTGCTTCTCTCTGCTGCCCATCACCCATTACCCAACCTACTCAGGCTTTTCACGGCATTACTAGGTGATAAGAGATAGTCACACAGCCCACAGTTTAAGGGAGAAGTAAGGTCTAGCTGAGACAGCCCATGCCTCCTGACATACTCACTCTGACTGTCACTCCCTCCAGCAAGTTTGTCTGCAGGCAAATGCTCTGCTGGAACCAAACACTTGTTTGGCTTTTTCCAACATAGTGCTACAAGACAAATCCTACTGTATTCACTAATGCAAGTATTTTTTCCATATTTTGTATATGCCAGATGAGATTATACCCTTTTACCTTGTTCAGGTATGTTTCCACTCTCACTGATTCCCAGGCTTCTGTCTGTGTATATTGGCTGTAATGGGTAGGTGCTTTGCTGGTATTGTACAGATAATAAAACATCACCATATAGGGACAAGGCCAAGATTAAAATTAGAGTCTTCAGAGGTAGAGGTACTTTTTTCAGCACAGGAGGATGACAACCCACTATAAGTGGGCCACAAAAGAAAAAAATTGTCTGACACTCTAACTAGCTTCATAAAATTTGAAAGCAATTTTCTCCCCCTATTTTGGCCTTCCTGTTCTCAGCATACTCACAGCACACACAGAGATGCTGTCGATACCTCACAAAGTTGGTGGTTCCTCCAGATTCTGACAACTCATGTTTTGAACAAATGGAGACCAAGGCATAAGTGGGCCACAAAAGAAAAAAATTGTCTGACACTCTAACTAGCTTCATAAAATTTGAAAGCAATTTTCTCCCCCTATTTTGGCCTTCCTGTTCTCAGCATACTCACAGCACACACAGAGATGCTGTCGATACCTCACAAAGTTGGTGGTTCCTCCAGATTCTGACAACTCATGTTTTGAACAAATGGAGACCAAGGCACAGCCATTTGTTGATGTAGAAATTAGAAACAGTTTGTTTCAGGTAGAACTGCTGAAACTTTAGTTTAGACAGCACAGACCAAAGCTGACAAAACACTCACAAATTACATTTTACTCCCCCTTAAAATAAAGTCTAAAATTATGTATACCTTACATAAAACATCCCATTATATAGTCCTCATAGGAGTTTATGAGGAAAAGTATCACTGAGTGAGTTCAGCATATGCCAAAATCATTTTGGATCAATTTTGCTCACAGCATTTTAAGGAAATTAATTTTTACAATACACTTTTGGATAGCAGTGCAAAGGGCTTTGGTAAAATGTGCTTCATTCAGATCCCTTGCCTCAGCAGTGCAATCTCACAGACTAATCAAGAACCACACTCTGCCTTGATTACCATACACATTGGAACATTTTACCACTGCTCCCTGGTGTTTTTCCAGAGCGTGGTTCCTCTCTCTGCATCCATCACGTCAAGGGGAACTGTCTTGTATGAAAAATTATCATCATCTGTCATACAGTAGCTTCCTTATGTGTTCATACATCTAGAAGGAACATTTTAGGAGCAGAATCTCTGAGGAATCTCTATTACATAATTTACACACGCATACACTGCAAAAACAATGTTAAAAAGACAGTAAAGTTACCTCCTTAAAGCCTCATGGTTCAAGCTGCTCATAAAACCACACCTGGACACTGCTGAGCATTAGTATTATGACAATTTTCTAATTATGTGATCACATATTGTTCTCTTCCATAATACAGCCTCATCTGTTTTCCCCAATTTACAATAAAATGCTAATGCATCTAATGTATTTTTGTTCTTTTATACATAATGTACATAATATTGAATGCATTTATCAGTAGATAGTTAATTTAATATTTTCTAGGGGTGGGATAACATTCTTTATGTACAAAGCGGGAATAAGACAGTTAACCATAAAATTAATTTCACCACATACTTAAGTGGCCTAAACATGCTAGAAAATTTTCATTATTACTCCTTATTATACAATTAGTATATACAATATATGGGGCACTTTGCATATAAATGACTTCTACTGTCTCTGCCTGGGACATACAAAGCAGCAGCACAGAATGCAACAAAGAGGCTTTTAAGCTAAAGAAAATCTGGATCTTATTATATGTTATTTGTGAAATGCAGAATGGAGCATCATCCAAGCTTGCAAGTCCAGCCTGAATTGTGGCACTGCCTGATTTCAGCACCATAAACCATCATCTCCTTGTACATTTTTGCATGTGATTTGCCAATAGCTTCTACCTTGAAAATTCAAGCATTAAAAAATGTAAAGGCTGTGAATCCTGTAGTAATAAGAAAGCCTGAATTACCCTCTGTAGTTTCTATCGTGTGACACTACCTGCCTGCAATCCGAATGCTCTGTTCCACACATCCTGGCTGATAAGTGTTCCAAACAGCCTTCCCTGTGGCATAGGTCCCAGAGGGCAGGAGCATCCTGTTCTCTATGGCACAATATATGAGATTTATAAGACCTTCACATCTAGCCCCATTACAACTAACAAGGCTGGGAAAGGGGATCCTTAACCTCGGACGTGCAACACAGCAGTGTGCTCGCATGTACCTCGTAAAGATCTATTATAAAAACCATGTAGTGTCCAAGCAACTTGGAATTTTCAGTATTTTGATAAAACTAAGTTGAGACAAACCATCCCTAGTGACACAAAGGCACTTTTCTTGCAGGAAGACTCTCTCCATCCTAAAATGCTCCCAACAACTACTGCAGCTACAGAGCATTACCAAGACAGAGAGAGGGCAAGAGTTTGCTTTTAATGGGAAAACTTCATGCTTTGACACTCTTCACACTCTGAAAGAATTGTTTTCAAACTTGAGAGAGATTTGCTGTACAGCACAGATTAAGCCTGAAAAAGTCTCACTGAGGGCAAAATCTTCAGAGTGTTACAAGTGCTTTAAAACAGCGGATAAGAGAGAAAGTCCTCACACTGCCATAATCCAGGAGATAATTGCCAGCCACCCTAAAAAAAAATAAAGTCATGTTTTCTAGTCTCTGCTATCCAGCAAGATCCAGTGCCCAACCATTACAGTTTCCAAGCACTCCAGGACTATTTCCAGCTGACAACACTTAGGCAAGCAAATACACCACACACATCCAACAGGTGGGTAATTCTCCAGTCTGGAGAGTCTCTCAATGCTCTTACCCTCCACCATGCCCTGGGGCAGGCAATCCCCTCCTCCTCAGGATAAATCTACTCTCTGCACAAACACCTTTCTTCAAACACATTCTTCCAATCTCTACAGAAATCTGGTGTTCCCCAGACCTGGCAAAATATCAGACCCTGCTCTGTGCTTAGATTTTAATGCCAAACTGGGCTGTCACCATGCTGATGTTGTAAGGACAGACTGTCCAAAAATGTGCGTGTATATTACTGAGAAATACTGCCCACCAGAGATCAGTTCTGATTTTATTAAGTACAATTGACTCTGAATGGCTAAACCCTCATTATGAAATGTCACTGGCTTCAAAAAACAGAGTCTGCTTCCAATGAATGGCTTCTCCCTGCCACCCATCCACAAATAAAAGGCTCCGTCTCTCAGATGCTCCTCCTCTGCTTGGCACGACAGGCATCCAGACAGAAATCACCATTCCCATGCATGACATCTCTTTGCTCTCATTACCCCACTACAAAGACAGAAAGTTTACATCCAATACAGACTATCATGGCCAAACTCATTCAGCACTTACGAGAGAAAAGCCACAATGAGCGTTTGATAGATCCCAGAAGATGTGAGCGAGTTCAAAGCAATTCTAAGAGACTGGAAACCAAGCAAGTACATTTTCCATTGACAGATGCCAAGTATTTTAAAAATAAATAATTGAGACTTTTAAATTGGGCTGCTATCACCCTGTGCAACCTCCTACAGCAGATTTCTCTTTAGATTAAAAAATGAACAAAGGCTCATTGTGCTGTCACAGATGTGGAGTACAGAATATTCAATAGTATCAGGAATTCTGGTGCAAGGGAAAAGATCATCGGAATTAGCTTTCCGCTCATTTCCTTCCAGCAATCCAAGGACTACCGTGCAATTTGAAGCATGGTAAAAAAGCATAAAAAATAAAAGGTTTTACAGGCCAGCCAATTTTTTGATGAATCAGGCAGCAAGATGCAGAGGCAACAGCGATGTGGTTTATTATGCAACTGCTTTAGAGACTGAGAGTATTTTCAGAGGAGCAGAACACCCAGGCTTGCAGGTAGACTGCAAATCTTTGCAGAGTGGTGCAAGAAAAATTTGGAAATGTTTGCTTCAAAGGATGGAGTTAAGCACTGAATGAATATACTAATTCTTAATTAGTGTCTCTGCTGCTTACATTGTAAGAATAAATTAATCTCAGCCACTTTCACAACTGGATTTAAACCCTCTCACACAAAAATAAATTCTGGGCTAAGATTATGAATCATACATGATTTTTCTTAATTGAAAGCTCGTATGTAACTTACTTCTGCTTTAAATATGTGCATAGATTTCCAGTGAACTGGATGATGTGATCCATTTGGCTGGAATAAAAATTTTGAACAGACATAATGCAATCTTCACTGCAGCACTAAAAATTCAGAATAACTGTCCTGCAGTCTGTGTGTTTACTGGAGTGTGAGATGTACACTGGGGCAATAAAGTCTGATGTTTGACTTCTCATTATATTCTCTTTAAAAAACCCATGAAACTTATCATTTATAACATATTCAAAATCTGCTTAGAAAAGGCAGGGGGAAGAGTGAATCGTGATGTTTTCCAGTTCTCCTACTACAGCTTCATGTAATAACACAGAGTATATTGCATTCTTCTGAAAAGATAAAGTTGAACAGGAGCAGATAATGGCATGTTTTTCCTGCCTGGTCTATTATTCATCAGTGAATTTTTAACTATAGTTAGGCAGGTAAAGAGATGTATTTTCAATGTCATAATTTAGTATTTTACGCTGCCTAAAAGTGTGCTGAGTAAAATTGCAAAACAAAGAGTCAGACAGGGTCTTTGCCCTAATGTAATTGCAGCTTGATAATGAATACAATGCTAGGCTGAAAAAAATGAAAGGAGTTGAAACAACAGGAAGAGCAAAGATCATGCAAGTGAAATAACAGAATTTAACTCAATTTAGGCATTCTCATCCCTTAGTAGTATGGCAAATTTTCCTTTCATCTTCTTTAATAGTAAACATTAATTCTTGCTTTGTTATCTACAAACAACACAGTAGGTGCATCTGTGCTATAAATTGAGACTAAGCAATTTCATAGTCATTTTCAACCTGAAAGTTGGTAGTTGCTGCACGTTCTGCCCCTAAGTCTGAACAGCACTTAAACCTGCAAATGGCCTAGTGACAGCTCAGTAGGAACAGCAAGGAAACATGGTGCTCACAGGATTGCCCTGGGCTTTGATGCACTGTTGGATCACAGCCATATCACTCAGCATCTCGAGTGTTAAGTCCTGAATGTTAAAAGAGAAGCACCTTGGCAAGGCAGAAACGTCCCTGATTTTTACTGCCAGATATAAATACCCCTTAGGCCTGCTCCCATCCCAAACAAGAAAATCCATCTCATGTGTACACAGTGAGTCATTACACAAGGAAGGCATATTTGATGCTAAAAAGCTGTATGTTGCATTCATTTGTATTTCTGTAATATGAAAATAACGGTTTCAGTGTTTATGCTTTCCATAACATGAAACTTTTTTGCAATTGCTTTGTACTCCGAGTAACAGCCATATGATTCACCATGAAATGAGGTCTGGAAAATCGTTTTGGATAAATGGAACTATAAATTCAATAGAATTTCCATGACAACATAGATTGCAACACTCCGCCACAAGTAAAATGTTATAAATCATTCAAAACCAACAAAAAATCAGCAGTAAGTCTTCTCTTTCACAACACACAAGACCTCTGAATTATAGAGCTGTGGTTATTAATTCCCAATGCAGTGCCTCTCATTTCTGATCCTCCTCCTTGTTACAAGTGTTGTTTCATATTTGACCTCCTTCCAAACACAGGAAATTATAATACTAACACTTTAATACCAAGATGTAAACAAGAACTGAAGTATAATGAGCAAGAGGCTTTTTTGAACCTTTCCTCTGCTTCTCATCTTCTTAAAATGTTTAAATATCTTCATCCTGTGGTAATTATACCTGTGTAGCCAGATACATCATAGCATCTTGTTAAGACACACAAATTTAGGAGGCTCTTTTTCTGGAAACGTGGGTGGTAAGTGTACAATAGGGTGCTCAGTCAGCTCATAAAAGGGATGTGAACCACATGTCCAAGGGATGGAAGAGATCCAAGGAGAGAAGGAGGTATAAATAAAAAAAGGATAAAAGACTGCACCACACAGTATTGCTCATTTGTATCCTTCCATCAGAGGGTTCCTGACATATGGTATTTCACTTGAAGTCCAAGGAACTGGAATGATGTGATTCCCGGAGAATCTCCACTGCAATTTTAAAATCACTGTGGCTGTTGCCTTCATGCCTGCAAGAAAAACCTTGAAAATGCAAAGCTCTT
>NW_008683117.1:70553-90766 GCF_000695815.1 Acanthisitta chloris
AAAAAGAGAGAGAAATAGTTCACTATTCTGAGCTTTAGGTAGAAGTAGGAATATTTCTTACAAATTATGTCTTTTGGTAACATGAGAAGAAGCAGCAACCTACTAGTCCTTGGACTGCAAAGACTACTAGAGAGTTTCTGCTATCTTGCATTGATCACTGCCCATTTCTGGGCCTTGTTTCCTCATGTGTAAACTATGGCCATTGCACATCCTTCCTTTAGCCTGATGTTTTACAAAGAAAAATATGAAAAATTGGAAATAAATGGGAAGAATGACACACAGTTGAAAAACATGTGAAATGAAGTACCATTTTGAGTGTCGCTGGACAAAAAATACTTAGGGGCTGCTGCTCAGTTGCTCGATACTGTAATACGTAATAGTCACACACATACCTTGTGGAGACACCATGTTGCCTCCTTAATACCAGTACCAACTTCTAACCAGCTCAGAACTGATGTGAGAATTCATCATGAGAAGTTATTTGTGCTCCATCCCTGAAGTGTTCAAGATCAGGTTGGATGGGGCTCTGGGCAACCTGATCTAGTAGATGTCCCTGCCCATGGCAGGGGGGGTTGATCTTTATGGCCCCTTCCAGCCCAAACTGTTGTATGACATTGAGCAGATGTCGGAGGAGTTCAGGGCAGGCAATTACTGCAAGGCACTGCATCCACATTCCCAAGGGCATCTTCCCAGGCTCTGGGAGGTCAGCTGGCATCTTTCACTTGTCTTAGCTTCTCTACCAGATTCCGACTCTGCCAGAGACTTTTTATTTATTGAGGAGTTCTGAGTCTCAGCCACAGCAGCTTTGTCAGATGGTGGCATATTCCAAGTAAGACAGCAGGAACACACAATGCTGAGACTTCCATTTCAGCAAGAGACAAACTTTGCTGTCCAAATGGAGAAATTAGAGGCAAATACTTAGCTGCTGGCATGGGCAAAAATCTGAAACAGGCAATTTACAAAGTGGCTAAGCACCAAATGCCACAGCAACTAAAACCAAGCTGGATGGACTAAGTGTATGAACAGAACAGCTCTGAACTCAACCCAAAAGTGGCTATTTCAGATGTCTTCTTCATCTGTGTCCCATGGCCTTCCTACAAGAACTAAACTCCTGAGGAGTTTTAAACTTCAAAATATCCAAACTGTCCATATTTTGGTTAATCTTTCAAGAATCCATTTACTTTCTAAAACATCAAGAAGTGTTGCCAAAAAGGAGAGAACTGGGATTTCCTACCAAAACCACTCCAGTGCTCTTCAGGGAAAAGAAAGGAGCTGCACTCGAAAACTAAACGCTACAAAAGCACACTTTTCCTAGCATGTGTGATTAATACAATTTCATATCCCATTTCACTTTTAAGATGCACTAGCACAAGTGTTCATTCCTCTGAGAGCTCATATCTTAGCACAAATTATTCTTTTTGTATGGTGGAATTCAGAATGTCCCATGTGTGGTGGGGTATTTTTGTTGTTGTTGTTGTTGTTTTCCTTCTTTTTTTTTTTCCTTTTTGTTTTCTTATCTTTTTATATGAGAGAAGGCAAGGTCTTCCATGAGGCTTAATGAACTTCCAAATGCCTTAAAACAAATTTCGAGGTATTTATAGTTTCATTGCATCTCTGGATTCAAAGCAGCAGATGGGGCACATTTTCAGCAGCATTTTGCTGGGCGAAAGGCCATTCCTATCTCTGAGGGGATGTGAAATCCTCCAGGCTGTACACTTGCAGAGTTATTTTTATTTATGAACTTTGAAGTATTTGGACAGTTACAGCAGAACCAGTCCATGACAAAAGCTTACTTGGAGGGTAAAAATAATATGGTCTTTCCCATATTTTGCAGAATACACATCTATCTTAGGTTGCATGGTAATGCCAAAGGTAGAGCAAGCAGGGCATTCAGCATCAGAGGTCTCAGTAGCTACTGGAGGAAGGTGGGACAACTCTTTGCTGCAGGGACAGCACTAGTTTTGCCACAGTTGTCCCCTTTGAACATAAGAAGGATTTTTCCAATGGAGCTGCTTAATGTGTGTGGTTTACTTCAAGTTTCTCAGAAGGGTAAGGATGTAAGGAGTGAGTGCACTATATCCTTTGTAAAACTCAGGATCTCCTGAAAATACCTCAAACTGAAATCTTTCCCCACCACGGGCTGTCTACCCAAATTCCCCAGTCTCTTGGCAAACCTTACATGTAATATCTCTGTACTCTGTCTCTAATTTTCTAGGTTTCTTTACCCTTATCCTCTGACTGTTTTCCCAAGCAGAAAGTGAAGTCTGCACACATCTCAAGTGCAGTGTTAAGAAATTTGTAAACTTCTTGTCTTAGTGACTTTGTGTACAGACACACACAGACACACAGAGTAGCTGAATCCACACCTTAATGGTACCAGTGTGTTAAGGACATGATTCTGTATTTACACTAACAAATCAAAAAGAACTAGACTTCAGCACAGCATGAAGCAAAATATTCAGATAAGCTGAAAAACTGACAGAAAGGTTAAGTTGTTAAAAATTGTGCAGCCTTTTAAAGTTAAAACCTTGTCCACTGCAACATCTGCAAACCCATTTGCAAACACATCCTGTAGTGGTCCTTTTCTAAATGTCAAAGGTATTCTTCCATGCCTATGAAACAGAAACACAACTCGGATTATCTCTCCCTCCCACACACACCGGTTGGCAGATGCCACGTTGAGACTCCCCTGGTGCATCTGACTCCTCTGCTCTCTTGTGGCATCACCTTATACAATGTGACTAAACCAACCTTTAACACTTCCCATTTCTTACAGGTCCATTAATGTTGAAAGAAAAGCATGTTGAACTTCTCTGGAGTCCTGATTAACACAACAGTGCCACCAGATTGGCATCTGAGTCCAAATTTCACAGGCTTTAGTTCAGTACAGCTTCCAGTACACACTCCTGGTGGGAGGCAGGCACAGTTGTATCCCTGCTCAGCCAGGCTCTGTGCCAGCTTCATCCCTTCCCTCGACTCTGCATTTTAATAATAGAAACGATTCTCAAGCCACAGAGTCACCTTTTCACCCTGGCTCACACCTGTGTATCTCTGAAAGCATCTCTGCTGCCTCAGCATCTCACACCTGAACAATCCACCTGGGTAATGGGCACCAGAGAAGTTCTGGTTCTCAGTGTGACAGCTGCTGGCTTTTCTCCAGGCTGACAGTGTCTCTGGCTCTAGAGGTGCCCAACCAATTTAATTCTCGCTCATGACACTTCTATCACCACCAGCCCCAGACACTTGGTTTGTGGCTGCAACCATGAACGGAAACTGGAAACACTGCAAAATGCTGCAGCCTCTGCTGGTCACACAGCATGGAGAGCATGGTCTGTGCCATCCAGGGTCAGGGTTGGGCTGTGGTGGGTCAGGAGGTACCACCTGCCACACAAAACCACACCATTGTACGTGGTATCGGCACATTCACCTCTCCTGGCGTTGTCCTGTCACAGCATGAAATGCCTCAATGGAACCTTTGAAATATGGGAGTTGCACAAGTAAAGTCTTCATCATAAATCTGATAATAAACCTGCATAACTAATTTCCCTCCTGGCAGCAGGCATAGGTTGGAATAAATAGTCTATTCAATACTTACTGAGAGAAGACTTCTATACTTCATGTTTACTTTAAACAAGTATAAAAACCTTGGGACAAAGGGCCTCAAAGAGTCAAATTCCTTGCAGTTTCAACAGAGCACCCTGAATAATACATAAAGCAGCTATGCTCTTATCCCTAAAACCACAGGTGTGAACCAGATGTCATGCTTATCTTCTCTTGAGATTACAGCAAACAATCGCATGCCTTCAGAATATAAAGTAAGCTTTGGATCAAGGAGCCTGAAAGATATTAAATATGTGGCACTGAAGTTAAAAATTCAAATATTAACCTACAAATCACGGATTCATTTAAGAGTCTGTTTATAGCCTACGTATATAGCCTACATAGTAAAAGCTGTATTTCTTTTATTTAACCTTTTTATAACAAGATATATTATGAATTACAAATCTGAGATAAAACTACTTGCATAAATCGCAGTCTTGGTCAGCAAGGTATTGCCAAACAGATTGTTCAAATATACCACCAGCTATTTAAAATATACCACGGCTCCAGAAACAGAATTAAAGTTAAATCCTTGATTTAAATTTTAAACTTTCCTATTATTGTAGTAAAGGTTTAGAAAAAGGTGAGCATGTGCTACACTCAAATATTGAAAGGAGATGAAACCCAGAAAGATATCTCAAAGAGAATTTTAAAGTTAACAGTACACAGTAACAAGACACAGTGCAAATGAGCTCTAACCATACAGCCTTGATCATAACCAGCCACCTAAGAGTGCATAGCCAGGGGATAGTCCCAAATGTCTCGTTTCAAGAAAAAGAACAATTTCCTCTCTTAAACAGCGAATGTCACTAATGTGTGTGTGTTTGTTACTGGGGGCATTTCAGAAAAAGAACACACAGTCTTCCTTACCAGATACACAAAACATCCTGCCCCAGCACATTTCCAAGGTCATACTCCTATTGCAGTATTTCTTCTCTTAAACTAGATCCAGGCACCACCTCCTGACTCCTGTGTCGACAGCTCAGGAGCAGCAGTGCTTGCTGCAGATGGTGAGGGTCTGACTGAGGGTTCATGTCCTATTTCAGCTTTTTCTTAGCTTTCCTCCTCCACCTTGGTTAGTTTCACTCTTTAATCCAGCATCTGGCTTTCCTCCTCCACCGTGGTTAGTTTCACTCTTTAATCCAGCATTCTGGTTTCGTTCCACACCATCCCCTGTCAAACATACACACTCCATGTCAAGCAGCTAATGCTAACGCTTCACTACGACAAGTCTTCCAGGTCAATTTACGACAGAAATACTGCAGGTTTGTAATTAGAGCCCTAGATAAGAAAGTCTGTGTTTACTCAATAATCTCCATATTCACTTAACAGAATCATGCACCCCGCACTCCTAGCTGTCGAGAAAAGGTGGTGAATGCAACCTGAATCCAACAGCTGTAATGTCATCTGCTTGATCTTGAGGGAGTTGAACTACCTTGTTCATGTAACAGTATACACCAGTGACCCAGAGCCTCACCCTGCCCTCCAGGAGAAAAACCATCCAACCTCACTCACATTAATCCAGCCTCACTCACATTAATAAAACAGAGTATGAAGAGTCATAGGTTAAGGTGTTAACATGACCCTGTCTAAAAGGCTGAATAGTCAAAGTTGCTTTGAGTTGGGAGCAGAGATACAGGCTGCACAGCTCCATGGCAACACTAATGATTTAAACATCTTTATTACTTTTTAGTAAAGATATAGGATAAAGTTTGAGAACAGTACAGAAAAAATAAAGAATTTCAAATACAATCAACTGATACTTCCAGCTTCACCATGTGTCTTATCCCCATCCCTGTTAGCAAATGGGTTTTTCTTACAAGAACAATCTACGGATGGTATTAAAT
Organism: Acanthisitta chloris; assembly: GCF_000695815.1. NCBI lineage: Eukaryota > Metazoa > Chordata > Aves > Passeriformes > Acanthisittidae > Acanthisitta > Acanthisitta chloris. Next base: position 76,001 of record NW_008683117.1, read on the forward strand.
GCAGTGAAAAATATTCTCCTACAGAAAAACAGGTGAGATAGGCTACAGCTAGCTCTGGAGTCTGTCCTAATTTCTGCAGAAGAAAAAATGTAACAGCAAAAAGAAAAGAAGTGCACAGACAGATAACTCAGTCTTGGCGACTGATACTTGCAACTTCATTACTGTGGAAAACAGGCAATGAACGTGGCTGCTATCAGCCACTCCAACATCTGGTAACTCCTGTCAGGTGGCACAGGACACAGCTTTTCCCTGCCTTGCCAGGCACTGGATCACAATAGTGCTGTGAAAGAGAGCGTGTCTGGGCTCACTGTGCTAGGCTTGTATTAAACAGACGGAGGAAAGAGATAGGAAGGAAACGAACAGAGATGGGGAAAGAAAAGGACAAACAAAGAAGAGACAGCATCCATATCTCTGATGCCAAAGGGCTGTTGAAGATTTAGCTGAAGTCAGTGGCAGCTCTGGTAGCTTCCCACACTGCTGCTCTGACCAGTTCAAAATAAATTCGAGGTCATGACTGGCTTCCCAGAACACCCAGTCACGTGGTGGTTGGTGTTTTGGTATTACAGGGTCCTGAGATCCCAGGAGATTGTGAAATTGCAAGCACTGCAGTTTGTCTCCTTCCCTTCATCAATATATCATCTGGCCTTTTCACTCTCAAGAGCTTCCTTCCACAGCCTGCCAGCCAAGGGCTATGCACCAGCATATCCATCAGTTACATCCACCAATCATTTAAAAAGCACCAGTTTGATCTGCTTATTTCCAGCTCTATTCCCTTCTCAAAAGGCATCTTGCTGGTTTTCAGATTATTTCAATCTGCCTTCTTTCTGTAGACTTTCTTAGCAACGCCCCACATGGATCTTGTCTAGGGCAGTGTGGCTGTGGATGTTTTTCTGGTACTCTGGGAGGCATTAATATAGCCCTGGAGAGCCCTCATAAAATCACTCAGTTCAGCCTCAGTATCACTCAGTACAGAGCCTCAGCATCAGGCTCTGTATCCTGTCTCAACTACCAGGCACTAATGGAAAGAAAGTCAAGACAGTCAGTGTTTACATGGACAAAGAGCAACTGTCCCCTTCACTACCCTCTCTGCAGCTTCCAGCAAGCCTCAGAGGCCTTTCTGAGCTGGAGGCTGCACAAGGACCATTCTTCTACTGCTTTGTCCAGAACTCTGTTAAAACCTCTTTCTAACCTGTATTTACTGCTGACTGGTATAAAAATCATTTCACAAGGGGTTCCACAATTCATGCACTTTGAAACACTGCAGGAAAAGTGTTCCTTTCAGTGGAACATGCACCTTCTGTCTTTCTGGGCTCAGAACCCTAGTTATATTCTGCAATGTAACAGGTAACATTTAACTTCTTTGAGATTTCACAGCCCTGTGTAATCATGTGCCCAGAGTCACCTTTTCCAGGCTGAGATGCCACAACAACTATTTGCCTTTTGTCTTGTCACTGAAGGTCCTCTATTATTTTGGACATACACAGCATTTTTGAGCATGGGCAATCAGAACCACTCAAGTCATATGTACTATGGAGTAAAGATTTTTCCTGTTGATTGCACTCGTTTCCTAATAACTTCTAATCTTCACATTTTCCTATTTGCTGCTGCTGAGCACTGAGCTCACATGTTCAGACAGCTCTCTGTAAGGACTCCAGGAACACTTCCTTGAGTGGCAATAACTAATTTAATGTTCATTACTCTATGTGCAAACTCAGAGTCTTCTTTTTAACCTAGTTAAACTAGAAAATGAGATTCATATGCTCCTGCTTTGTGTGTGTGTCTGCGTATGACATGTCAGTCCCTTATATCATTTTAGAGCGCAGTGACCAATTTGATCAAAACCTGACTGCTCACTTGGGTTCTCCAAGACTCAAAGACACACATGCAAGTGCCTTTGCAGTTAAGTGGCAAAGTTAAAGAGAGACCCAATTAGTTTCACAAGTACGGATCAAATATTGAAGACTTTCCCTGTTCTCCTTCACAAAGCACTTCATCATCAAGCCTAGCATGAGCAGCAGCCACTTCAGCTGCTGCCACATTCCCTCCAAACTCAGCAGTGCTGCACACAAGTAACCTGGGGCTTTTTTGACTTGAGAGCACTCATTTCTGCACCTGGGGATGTAACAGGTCACACAATGTACGTACTGTCTTTTGCTCAGTGGGATTACCATTGCTAGGTGAGGATCCCATGAGTCACTGAGAAAATACCAGCATTTGAATCTAAGCACACACAGTATTAATAGAAATCCACCATTCTGTTAAATATTGTAACATGGTAACTTTAATCATAAAGCCGCTCCGTATTTAAATACTTCAGGCACTGTAGACATTTATACAACTAGCAGTAGATGAATTTTCAAATAGATACTTCTGAGTAATTATCCTCTTGAGACAGCACCAATTGCTAAATAATGCCTCAGTTTAATAGCACGTAGCTCTTAAGAATTGAACAATTCTGGGGACTATTAAATCTCTCAGAAATGTAACAAAGATGGTGATAAATACCTTACACTCAATTTCAGTCCTCATGTGGATGAGGAATAGGACATTTTTTTCTCACCTGTTAGCTGGACTTCAAAGAGAGCTCCTTACGAAATTAGGAGGTAGTCCCTCCTGCTCACTCTAATAAAGCAGGGTATGCAAATTTGTTCTTCTAGACATCAGAGAAGATTCCTTATGACCAAAATTAACACTCAGACTCACAGGGAAAGCTGTCTTAGCAAAACATATCAGAGGAAGAATAACAGGATGGGATAGCTGAGTGGGAACTCCTGAGAATGCCAAAATCCTTACAGATTAGCTGGCGAGGAATAATTGTTCTGTCCCCCTAGAACATCCCTCTGTCATTCCAGGGAAGAATTGCTGAGCAGAAAAATACAGAGAACAGAAAGAGTATTCAATCCAAACTTCAGTGAATCAAGGAATGACTATGGAGAGTTTTCAGACGAACCTGCTTTTATGCAACATACAAAGCTCTAGAATATCAGGAAAATGCAGACCTCTTGTTCATACAAAATGTTGGCCTTTATTCATGTTCCCTAAAGATGTTTTGCCTAAAACTCTGCCTGCTTGCATATTACTTACCACTAATAAAAGAGCCTGGGGAAAGAAATTTGCATTCTCTGGTCACCAGAGGTCTGTGAATAGAGCAATTCAGCATGTAGCTCTATCGAAACGGTTGCCTTTTCATAGTCAAGAGCAAAAAGATGGAAGCAAAAGGCATAAAACTACTTGTCTCCTCATCCTGACATCCTTTTACCTCTCGGGGCGTTCAGAATCCTTTAGAGATGATGAGGTCTCCAAAGCAAACCATGTCAGATTGTGTTTACCTTCATGCTGGTGCACTCGCCGTCTTGGCTTCATTTCAAAAGCAGCCATCAATAATAGAGGCTACCTCTTTATACAGGGAAAGCAGAAGTTAAAGCTACTGCAATAAAGCCAATTTGTAGCCCCTGACAATCTGACTCCAAATATCAAGTAGCTTCACCATCATTTAACAGTGCATCATGCAATGCTCCTGTTCTCCATTCCACTTTGAATGATGACTGAAAACAAGATGAAGGATTTGACAACAACTTGGTGACCAAAAATTTCCATTGTACTTTCCTCCTCATTAGAAAAAGTTACCATTAAAAAAAAAGGAGAAAGATTAATATGGAAGTGCCAGATTTTAAGCAATGATTGAGGACTTTACATAAAAAAAGCTCAAAAAGTAAGGACAGTGAAGTATTTTTAGGTGCGCAATAACCCACAGCATTTTAACATATATATATATATGTCACTTTGGGTTCAGCATGCGATAAATTTCCATTAGTATCTCACTGACAATTGAAGCCCAGCTGAATACTAAATAAAGCCATGTGGCTGTTCTGCCAAGCCCTGTTGTGGAAAAGGAAGGTCTGCAAACTTAGGAAAAAAACCCAGCCTGTATGTGAGGTTCAATAACTGCTGCTGCAGCCACAACAGGAACAGAACTCAAGGGATATAGCCACCCCAGAGTACATTGTCACTGCATGATGGAATCATGTGTCCTGGACCTCAATGTGAGCATCACCTTCACCTGTGAAGGGTCTCCCTCCAAACTTGCTTCGGTTTCTGTGGATGAGCAAATCATCAAGAGAAACAAAAGCAGAAACTTCCTGTGTCTTCTCATCCCCAAATTAACTGAGATTTAATAAATGAGTAAGATAATTTTCAGAGCCTTACATGGAAGAAGCCTCTAGAGCCACTGTGCTGAGACCTGCTGGAACAAAGGTCTGGTGTGTTCTGATGTGAGCTTGTACAGATGAAACCTCCTTTGAATGCTACCTTACAATTCAGTTAAGTCCACGTCCTTAATAAATACAGTGACTTGATTATTCTGACATCAGGACCCCTTGGGAAGTCTCAGACCTGGGATTCCTGTATCTACAGGTCATTCCTGAGTAAGCCACAGTCCCATACGTAGAGGTACAAAAAGCTGGTAACACTAACAGCCTCCGCAGCAAAAAAAATCATCATGGTATCCGTACCATGTGATATCAAATTTAATCTTCTAGACAAATGCAAGAGTATTCATTGACACATATACTGAGTTCTGCCTCTATTAAATTACCTTTTCAGAATGTAAAGCATCTGACCAGTGCAACCTGACAATATGCCAGATGAATGCAGTAAGTTACAAGCAGAGTTAACACAGAACAATCGATTAGTTTAGGTACATTTTCTTAATTGTATCACTTAGATACTCCTTTATTACCCACAGACAGATAAAACAAGTTAAAACCCTCACGTGCAGGGAAAAATCTTAGAAGCTGGATGCTGAGAATAAAAACCAAGGTCAGTGAGAGTGAGTGTTCACTGCGGGAGCTCACTCTGAAGCCACCCATGTGTAAGCTACTCAGACCTGGAGCAGCCTCCTAGCAGTGTTCAGGAGCTCACTCTGAAGCCACCCACGTGTAAACTACTCAGACCTGGAGCAGCCTCCTAGCTTGGTGTTTGTACAGGATCCATCCCAACCAACATGAAACTGGGTTCAAAAGATGCTAGAACCACAGACACCAGCAAACTACAGGACTTCAGAGTATTTTAAGCTCAAAAAACCTTAGGAAAGAGGCAAGAATTGCTTGGAAGGAGCTCACTCTGAAGCCACCCACGTGTAAACTACTCAGACCTGGAGCAGCCTCCTAGCTTGGTGTTTGTACAGGATCCATCCCAACCAACATGAAACTGGGTTCAAAAGATGCTAGAACCACAGACACCAGCAAACTACAGGACTTCAGAGTATTTTAAGCTCAAAAAACCTTAGGAAAGAGGCAAGAATTGCTTGGATGTTCTCTGGCCTATCTAGACATGCAAACATTTCTGGGGGAAGATGGTTTACAGGCCTAATGTGTAACATAACATAAGCTCTTGGAGCTGACTCAGGTGAGATTTCCTCCTCCTTCCTTTCACATCACAACCTGATTACAGCCACATACAAATCTGAGTTTGCAATCACTATTATCTTGCTCTTTCCCATGTTAACAGCAGCAAGGCATAAACAAGGATGAACTTTACTCCACAGTAATAATATCAGGCATTTTACTATATCTGTGATATAAAGAAATTCCACTCATTGTTAGATCTTCTTATCACAGGTATGTCCTATCTCACCAAGAAATAGTTACATGAATTTGATTTTAAAAGATTTAGGGCTTCCCCATAAATACACACATACGCCCACAAGCTTAGGGAAACAGTGGATTCATTTCCAGCAGGATGCTGTAAATAGCAACGTTTATTTCCCCTAAAACGAGCAAAATTGCAGTAAGTGATTGTCAGACCACTATAGTCTACTTACAGAACTCTGAGAAATTTCAGCTCTTTGCAAACTAGTGTTGAATGACTTCCAAAGACCTTTGTTAATGCCTGTCCTCAGAGAGGATGGAGATAATGCAGGAATCTCACCCACCACAAGAATCAATCGATATTTTAACATTCTTACTGTGATAGTGTTGATCCAGACCTCACACAGAGTCACTAGAAAAGTTACCCACAGCATTTTCTACAATTTTAAATTTATCACAGACCAAGATAAAGCTCTATACATCTTCTTTTGGTTGGTTTTGCCTGTTTTTTCCTCTCATATTTCACAGATTGCCATCACTGTCAGTCTAGGCTTTTAAAGAAGCAGTGACAGGCAGTGATTTGTTTGACCAGACCTTAACTCCTCAGATTCCACAATTTGGCTTTTCTAGGAGTTATAATTATTGGGGGCAAGGACTGAAATGAAGTTGTCAAGTGACAGTAATGGGCTCTCTTTCTCCCTTCTCCAAGACTGATGCTATTCACTTAGAGCAGGTCTATACACAAGACCATCTAATCTAATCTGCTGAAACCTCGGTGAGACCTGGCAGTACCTCAACTGGAAAACAGTTCTAAAATTAATAATAAGGCAACCTTTCAGTTTAATGCCTTGGCTATCATGGATACCTAATGGTGCACTTTGCCCAAGTCTCACAAGGACACTGACAGCAGGAGAGGAACAAAGACAAGGATTGCAGTAGATTCCTCACTGCCACACAAACATGGACACTTTAAGTTACAGGCCACGCAGACAATTTAATTTCATAATACATTCTGCTTCTGTGAGGATTGATCTCAGTCTGCTCATGCAAAAAAAGTCTCCTTCTCTGCTCTAGGTACACAGATTAATATGGGCTGAGGCTTGTCCATGGGTGGCAAGACTGAGGTGAGAGGGGACCACTATTGAATCCCACTGTTTCCTACTAAGTAGGAAGAAAAGCATGAATATCTTAATTTTCCAAATTTCAATTAATTATAATTCAATTTGGCAAAGCCTAGCACAGGAAAATATCTTTATTTTCCCATCTTGTACATTTTTAAATGAATTTGAGACTGTATGATTGATGGAAGCATCCAAGCTTTCAAGTAGTGGATACTATAATGCTTTCCTTAGATAAATGATTTCCCCAATGTGAAAATGTTAGTTTTAATGAAATGAAATAACCTTAATTGGTTGTGATGGGAAGTAAACCCTGAGATAAACACTGCATAAATAATTCACATCCTCCCATCTGGGGAACTTCTTCCCAAACTGCAAAGTGTCTCCAATCTGAAATGCAATACACATGATTTTAGCAGCAGCTAAAAAAAATGCAGACTTCTTCCAATACACTGCATCTGGAGTGGAGAGCATCTGCTATTCCGGAGCTGAGTGCATATTTTAAGACGTAGTTTCAGAAAGATTAGATTGAGAAGGTTTTTTTATTCTGGACTAGAACATTTTCTCCTAACACATGGTCTTCCACAGAACTGGTCTCTGCTGTAACCAGATATAACTTTAACTGGATCTGTGGAATCTCACATTTCCCGTAGTGTCCCAACTGGAATGTGCAAAACCTTATTTTCTTTTTTTTTCCCATTTACACTATGCTGTGGCCAAGGCAGCATCTAAAAGACATTTGGAGAGAGAGCTGTAGCATATTTCATAGAGGATTATGGTATATGACCCTAATGTTCTTGTATCTGCACTTACTTCCTTCAGGAACAACTTTTGCCATAAGGACTTGCTGCCAAGATCTATTGCTGGCAAAGGCACTCAAGGTGTCCCCCCTTGATACAACAGAAAAGACAGCAGATTACAAATTCTCTGCAGAATTTGTGGCAATTACTGCACCCTGCACAAAAACCAGGGGGAGAACACGGAAGCAGTGAAACCGCAAAACTCATTTACACTGTTTGATGTGATCCTATAAAATTCACCATGGAAAACCTAAGCAACCGTAGCTTCTATGTGCTGATCTTTTGCATGTTCTGCAAATGAAACTTAATAGCACATCACAAATGATTTTGTTCTTATCACATCTCTTATTCAGCACAGCTACTGACTTTCCCTGGGTGCCTGAAGGAAACTCCAAAAAAAAGTAAAGTTTTTCTTTAAAGGTATTATTCAGGAAAGATCACAACTTCTGATGAAAATCATGTTGATTTAAAACATGAATATGTAAGACAAAACCCTCTGGAGTGATAATACACTATTTATACATAACTTTTAAAAAGTATATATACTTCAATCAACAATAATATTCTTAAAAATAGCAACTGCTAGAGATACTTATTTTTCTGCCTATTATACAAAATAAATATGGAAGCATAATGAAAGAATATATTATGCTTGCTTGTGTTCATTGTCATGATTTTTATTGGATCAAATCAAACAGACAATGGAAATGAGTTTTGCAGTTTCACTATGCCTTCTGGTTATCAAGTGATAAGTTCCTAGCTGATGACCATTTTTATTCCCTTCCAATGCAGACTCCAAAATAAACAATTCCAACACACAGAGTGAAACTTTGGAAAATAGATTTTCTTCTCTCTCTGCAAACAAACAATCACACTTACGGAACAAGGTAGGATAAAATTTTTCAGAGGATTCAGTCAGATAATTTCCTATTTTTTTCCAGCAAAGCACAAGACACTCTGGGACTGGACTCAAATGGCAGAGTTTACTAAGGCTACCTCTACTCACTCTGAAGTCTGCTGTGCTTAAAAGGTTTCTCCTGGCTTGGGAAGCTCTTAAACCTTAAATACGGAGAAGCGCTACTAGACGAGTCACAAATCATTTAACAGGATTCTGCTCTGCTTCCAGAGAGGCACAAGCAACACTTGCAGTTTTTCATACCTATCAAAGAGCATCAGAAAGGTGCTGAGATTTTCCACCCATGGAAGGACTAAGAAAAGAAAGAGGGATTTGATATGCCAAGGGTTTTGTTGCTTTCTCTTGCTGGAGAAAGGCACCTAAAAACCTTGAACCTTTCACATGTCACTCCAGGTAATTAGCAGCTTGAATTAATTGGTTTACTCTATTATTTCTACTCAATATGGGAAAAAGGGAATGACAGGGAAATGTGATTTTCAAACCACAACAGCGAGTCTGGGTGAATCAGAACAGGTACCAATTAGGAACAGCAAGTAAATGTTTTGAAACTGCCTTGATTCTGCTTGGTGACATCTGTGTTGAAACAGATTGCTGAGAAGATGTGCATGAAGCCTCTTTTAAGTTTCTCATTCTCAAAATCTAAGTCTTTAACACACAGAGCAGCACAGTAAAAAAAAAAGAGAAAAAGAAAGTAAGCCTTATGCACAGAGTAATTTTGCAGAAAATCCCCAAACCACAGAAAAACAATTGCTTAGAACTTACATTTAATGTTAAGGGCTATTCAGGAAACACAAAATGTTTTTTTAAAATGTTTAAACATATAAACATCAATTGAGAAAGCATTTCTTATTAAGTATTTTTATGGTTACAGCTACTCTGCTGCTGAAAAAGCAACTACTTATAAAAATAAAGCTAATATTTATGGGCACTATAGCTCAGGAAGGGACTTCTTTTATAAGACATTTACTGCAGCAGCCATCGCAGCTGAATCATGTTATTGCACAAAAATGAGGGTTTTTTTAAGCTCAGGCTAACATTTAACAACTTTAAGTAAATGATAGCATATGAAATTAACTTTCAACAGTACTGAAAAACAGAATAGCAAGGACCAAATCTGTGAGATGCTGATCATCCACTCACTGTGTAAGCACCTGCAATGGGGCCAAGAAACCGGAAACAGTGACCACCACAAAAGCAGATGATTTACAGAGCTGTGCAGGTGATTAACAAATTACTGTGCACGGGACACCTCTTCTTGAGTGGCTGCAACCCTAGTGAGTTCAAACCCCTCCCCACATTACTCTGCCCCAGCACCAAGAGCTGGATACAGCACATCTTGTTTTACAACCATCCCGGGAAACAACACACCACCATCCCTGTTCTCTAGGAGCTACGTCCTGATGTTTTTCTTCTGCTCTCCTTGGTAACTGCTGGCAGCCTCATTTGTGAAAACTTCTGTTCTACAGCACTCATTACTTGAAAGACCTAATTACAGCAGTAGAGCGTTACCCTTCCGGACCTCGATGGCATGACCTTTAAAGTACAAGCTCAAGGTCATACTTTAATTCACCCAAAGTCCCCAAGATTATTATTTTACAACGTATGCAATAATCAAAGCCATGCTTTAGGATTTGGCAGACAAGCTGTTCTGTCTATCAGAATAACTCACAGATGGTATGTATGTGACACAACATATTCATCATGTTATATTCTTAGTATATGCAATTTTCCTACTTGCTAAATTTTCCGGCGTTCAGCAAGGGCTCTAAGAAACTGCTGGTGCCTTGGAAGAGATACCCTTCCGGCCTTGTTGTCTTTAAATTAACTGAATAAAGAAAGATTCTAAAGGTTGAAGAAACTCATTCTCCTGTGTAATTGTAAAACATATTGAATTTGATTTTTTACCTTAGGTACTATTTTTTAACTTCTATTTTGTAGCTCATGTTTGTTTTCTGCTCTTCACTTCACATATTGTACTTTCTTTTTACTTGATGTGTGCCATATTGTTTTAGCTTTTGCTCTTACTTCTGCTTATTTATGATCCTTTTTTGACCAAAATCTCAGTAAGATTTGCTTTAGGGGCATTTTTTTATCTTTTTTCCAGGTAGTTGCATGCATAAGTGAACCATTAAAATTGAATCAGTTCAGTGAATCAAACTGAATGACAACAAACTAAAATGAGCAGAAACATGCCTAAAGCAACAAGCAGATTACTTATTTTACTTATTTGTAATGTTGCTTTTCTTCCTCTCCTTGAGTTCTTCTGATGAAATAAAAAACCACACTTTTTTTTTTTTTTTTTTTTTTTTGTGAAATACTGGGATGAGTTTTCAATCCTGAATGCCACATAGATTTTACACAGGAAAAAGCACAGAGGGAAGATGCACCCACATAAGGTCAGGTTTCGGATGCTGGCCCAGCAGCCTATTTTAAAGCTCATCATCTGGAGGAGTAAACCACCAAGCACGGGCAAGAGTTCATGAAAATAAACTTCCCGCTCCCAATTTCTCTTGCTTCTGTTACAATCTGTCTGTCATTCACTCCCACTTTGCTTGTGTTTTAGAGCCTCAAGAACTAAAGTCACCTCTACCACTGATCTTTGCTTCGTACAGCATGCCAGCCTGGTAACCCAGCCCTGTTAAATGAGGACGAGCTGAGAGAAAGAAAATAACTGAAAATTAGGTTGTCTGTTTTGGAAAGTGAAAACCAACAGCCAGCAAACAACTCACCACACTTTTCGCTACAGAATGATAAATGTCACTGCCACGGTCAGAATTTTTCCGTAGTTTTCAGTGTTTTAGGGTTTATACCGAAAGCCAAAACATTAATATAGCAGTTGGAGTAGTAGGCATGTAAGTCCATGAATGTCAGTTGCAAGGTTTCACGTATGTCACTTTGCTGTAATAAAAGACTTCACGTATCGTGCTAGCACTGAGTGTTACTATTTTTATTTTTATATGAGGAGCTGAGGACAGGAATGCAAGCAAATGGAGGAGAAAAATGAAGGCAATTCCAATTAATCATTTCCCCCAGTGACATTTTAATGCATTATTGTTACAATTATTCTAAAATGTCCTCAAAGGATCATCACACCAGCTTTTTTCAGACTTCATTTTTCACCAAGTGAAAATTTAACACGCAACCTTTCCTCAAAGTTCGGATCTCTGAAGGGACAGTACCTCTATCTTGGTGGGAAACAAGGCTACTTTACAATATCAGGTGTGTTATGTTACAAGGGCCTTTTTTCATTTCCTTGTATTTTCACTGCCTTGAGCTTTTCCCTGCTTTGGTTTCTTTCTTAGTCACTCCCCAATGACTTCTTCAATTCTGCATTTTGAGAAACTGACTGAAAATATGGCAAGACAAAATGTATCAGCCAGGCTGGGGCGGGGGGGATAGAGAAGAGGTGGTTTGGGGTTCTGGGGTTTTTTTAAGATATAAAGTTACTTTAATATTTTTTCCATTTTACAGCATATGAGTTAAATCACCTCTTCTGTCTCAGCATAATTAGTTCCCCAGTCCTGGCATGCCTCAGAGCCTCGTGTTGTTTGGGGTGCTGTTTGCCAGAGAACACTTAATATTCTCATCTATCACATGAATCAATAAAACACAACCCTGTTTTTCACAAGGTGGCAGTGTATTAGGAAGAGTCATATGGGCTGAGTTAATTTAAAAGTAATAGACTGAAATTGTCCACATTACTTTTATTGAACTGACAGAGCAGGTCCACTGCTGCTAAGAAATTAATCCCATTTCACAGAATCACAGAGCAAGGCCATAAAAGTTACTGGTTTATCTTAAAAATAATAATAAAAAATTAAACTCAAGCTCTGTTTTTTACTACCAGAATATGGGGATTTTTTAAAAGATACTAGTCAGGAAATGAATAGGAGAATTAGAGCTATGCCAGATTGACCATATAGCCATTAGGTTAAATTTATGTTCATTGGGGACTTAATGTCTCCCTGCTGATTACCAAAAGGTCAAAGCCCGAAAATAAACCTCAGGCACCTCTGACATGTGTGAAAGAGAGGAATGGAGTTCCCATAAATTTCCTTAATCCTCAGTGGAAAGAGAGAGCCCCTGCAGAGGGCAAACAATCCCAAGGGCTTAGTGACCCTTGGGACAGCACAAGTCATTACTGAATGAAGAGGAAAACCAGGGTGAAGAGTCCAAAGTTAGGGACCTTGGCTTGGTCCACCTTCCCAAGCTAGTCCTAAGAGGACAAAAAACCCAGCAATGAATTATTTCCCAAATCAAGAGCAGGCAGGATGCTCAGTGCTGAGGACAGCACCAACTCAGCCCCCCACCCAGATATGTTTGGGTTTGTTAACACTTTGTACTTTAAAATGCTCTAATGTTTTGTCCTGAGCAGATTTGTGCAGCACAGGAGACAGGGGAGGCACAGTGCCAGAGAGGAGCATGGTGAGCACAGCAGGACAGAAGCATTAGCAGCATCTGTGTCAGCAAAGCAGATTTCACCTTCGATAATACCTGTTTTATCATTACTAGACCCATTACAGGAGGCTACCAGACAGGAAACCTTCATTGCAGGCTACAGTGATGTACTTGTCATAGCTGCATCCCCACACCATGCCTGGAAACTTTGACCTTTGTTTTCTTAAAAGCTTCATCCTCAAATTGATAAATTTCCTCAGACGTGAAATTAAAATCTTCAGCACCAAAAATATATTTGCATCCAAGGATACATGTCATTTCTCATATCCTGCTATTTAAATCATTTGACTTTGAGTGAGATATGGGAGAAATTTAAGTTTCAGTACATTTTAGTCTCCATCATGTCAAATTTACAACCCTGGAGTAAATCACACTGCCAAGACAAATGTCTTCACTTAAATCAGATTTGTTGCTTCCTTCCATACTTCAGAACATTAATAAAATTGGAGTTCTAGTTCATAATAATAGTTTCATCCTCACTGTGCCAGGAAAACCACAAGAAGTTCACAGAACCCTTCATTCACCCTCCCCAAGCTTATTTCTCTAGGTGAAGCAATCCTAGGCCCTGGTTTTTATTAGCCATGTGAACATGTGTGTATCTGACTCAGATTGTTACCAGTGTACCAGCATGCACATGGTCGGCCCAGATATACCAAGATTTGCTTTAAATGTCTTCTCTAAATGCTGTTCTTATCTTCAGACTTCCTCAAGATTGGAGTCATTAAAAACAACAAAACAGCTCTCTGGGAAAGGGGCAAAAGCACTTGAAAGCAAGCAAAAATGGCAGGGATGTTTACAGCTCACGGAAATTACTTGAAATTTCTCCCCTAGGTAAAAGAAATTTCTAACAATTGTTTTTCACTGTCATCTTTCCAGCACCTCTTACATCTGTGCTCTCGAGAGTGCCACGACCCTCTTTCATTTCTGGATCTGATGCACAATTACAGGAGCTGCTACCAAAGGGGATTACAGGTCCAGCCTCTCCAGTAAATGCAAAAGAGATGATCATTTTATGTTTTCCCATTGCAGCACCACCCTTGCACCCCAGTCAAAAGCCAAGGCACATTGCTTTAGTCTTTATGCAAGGTTAAAAAGCAGATTCTCACCAAGGCACACAGCACTGAGCCAGAGGTGGCACAAGGGTATAAAAGTGCACTCGTGCAACAGAAGCTCAAAGGCAAAAACCTCAGCATATTAAAAAAGGGACATCAATTGAAGCTTTTTTCTGACCCACCACTGGGCTAATCGTTATTCCTAAACCTAGATGGGGCGAGTGACACAAACCTGGATTTCTAGCACAGAACAAGGAACATGAATGTGTCTTTCTAATTGTCACCCATCAAAAACCCCTGACACATGTGGCTCTGGCATTACATATGGCTTGTCAAGAGTCCTCCGTAATGGGAGGCACATGTCAGAGGAATGTTGCTGGGAACTCTGTGTGACTCAAAACGCTTACTGCAGCATTATTACAGTAATCTCTCAGAATGCTTTTACTCCCCAACCTCTCCCCATTTTAACAAAACAATCCTAAGCCTGTATTAACAACAGGGTTTAATGAAAACCATACATTTCATGATGAGCATTTGGTCATGCATGGGAGATTTGTTTGGAATCAGGATCCCTTCTCTCTAGGAATATGACAGGAGATTAAATCATTAAAAATGTATAGTCTGTAATTAGTTTATCATTGCCAGAGTTGCAGGAATATTTTCCAGCATAAAACTGATGCCACCAGCAAGAGATCATTTTGAAAGATCAATGTTGCTGAGATATCAAAAAACAAAGTCATTAGGAGACAGCAGGCATGCTGCTCTCCTCTGTACTTTTTTTTTTTACATACAAAGACACACACACATGCATGCATTTATATATACATACATATA
>NW_008683118.1:0-8937 GCF_000695815.1 Acanthisitta chloris
GCGGCGCTCGCCTTGTCCCGGGGACGCGCGTTCCCCGGGCGCCCCTGCCGTGCCGCTCGCTCCGCGGTTAAGCCAAGCGCAGTCATGCGGCGGCGCTTGAGGCCCGAGGCGTGGCTGTGCTTCCCTCGGGGATGTTGGCGCTTTGTAGTGCGGTCGCATCCTGGCGTAGGTTAGTTGCAAGGTTGTTGGTGTGGGGAGCTGTCACTTTCCATGGTCTCCAAATGGCAGCAGAATGTAGGGGAGATGTTCCTGTGGAACACAGAGGTCTCAGCCCTGGAGGGTTCCCCCAGCACTGCAGTTACTCAGGTGCAAAACCTGAGTAGGGCAGAGATGAGTGATGCTCTTAAAGTAGGAAGCCTGACCTAATGAGCTTTCCTTTCAAAGACAATGCATAATGCAGTTTACCTGTCTTGGAGGAACATGAGCTCTGTGTACTGAGGGTCAAAACAGGTCTGTGTCTGTCAGTCACATGCTTCACCTTGCCCATCCCAGGAGTGATGTTTACACAGACATCAGTGTCTTTTGGGTTGTTCTTCCTGTCACAGACATAACCTCTAAAGAAGTTCGAGTTGTGTCTTGCTCAGCTAGCCAGTTTCCTCATGTGACTTCATGGAACTTTTCTGGCTAAGAAATAGCCAGTTCACTGTGCAGTTAGACAAGTGCCAGCACAAAGTAAAGGAGTAGGACTGAGATGTAGGAGGCTGGGAGCATAAAAATGCTGATACACCCCTGATTAAACAAACATGCAGGGTAGTGTGTTGACTGTTCCTTCTCTTTTGTCCTCAATTCTTTGGTCTCCTCCTGTTTGCCCTCGTCTGTAGCTCACAAGTTAACAAATTTGTTTGTTAATAGTTTGTTCTAATTCTTGGCAATAGAAAAGATGTGCTATGAATAACATTCTTCAGTCAAAAGATAATGAGCTCATATCTTGTTGCATGTCAGAGGCCTCTGTGCAGGAGTTGTTTTACCTTGAGTTTTGATGGTTTTGGCATCTCAGTGGTCCAAACATGAGACCTAAAGCCACAAGAAATCCAGGGTTTTTTTTGCTAACTGGTTTATATTTGCTTAACATTGCCTTAGTTTGTTGCAAATTTCAGTCACGCAAATTCTGACTACATCATTCTGATTTAACTATTGTTTCGTTGTTCAGAGAGTGTTAATAAGCCTTTTAGCTCTGGAGTTCTGGTGTCTGATCCCTGACAACCAGCCTATATTGAGGACAAAGTTATCAGATGTATGCTAAATTCAAGAATGTGACTTGAGGTGGGTGGTATCAATTTCTTTCTGAGTGCAGAATTTAGGTGTCTTTGTAAAATCTCGTTTGCCTTATGCATAGCTTCCAAGCTGGTTGCTGCACCTGGGAGTATGTGACAACCTGCCGTTCGCAGAAACACAGAAGTGTCTAGTGGAACTCTCGGAAAATGAACTAAACCCACTGGATTTCTGTGAGAAGTTTCATTTGGTGATTTTGCTAACAGCCCTTCAGGCGCTCTGCAGGAGAGATTGGGATAGGATTTGGTACTAGTTGGTGCTTTCAGCTCTCCCATCTGCCTTCTTGTACCATTCCATACCTCATGGTCGCCTACGTTTCTGTTTCTGCAGTAAGCGAGAGCATTCATCCAGTAATGTCTGACTCAGTGCAAGTCCTTCCTTATCCCACTGGCTTCTGCAATGTATTTAATTAGTAATGTGTTTGGGGAAAGAAAAATAGTCTTGTCAGCTTGTCCTCAGACTTCAGCTGGTGTATCAGATCTGTTTCTGTGCTTGTAGCTTCAATTACCATCATGTGCAACGATTTGCTTCAAACTCTCAGTTATGTCTGCGGTGACATTGAGTTAGCAGGCAGATGATTACTTCAAGCTGTGATGGGATGATGCTAACCCTGAAAGGCACTGCTGTCCCTGTGTTCTCCCCTTTTGTGTACGTCAGCCTAAGTGTCGCACCATGAATAGAGCAGGATCTGATTGTGGTTCAGGTTAATGCAGCTTGCTCTCCTTTATGTAATTCAGAGGTGCTGCAGAGTTTTTTGGGGCTTTTATGTTTTTCTTTTTAACTCTGCCTTAGAAAGAGTTCTTTTTTTTGTTTATTGCTTGTTTGCTTGGGTTTAGTATTTCTTGGTGTTTAATACTAACGTCTTTCTTTAAATTATTTTAGAGATAATATAATTAATCTGCCTCTGTCCATCAGTGTCCTGTCCGTGGTGCTGTGTGTGTGTTCCAGTTTTCTTTATGTTGTCGTTTAGTTGTTTTCATCTTTCATTTTTATGTTTCACATTTTTCTTCTGGTTTCAGCTCTTTTCATCAAAGCCTGTACTATCTGGGGATAGGTGACTGAGCTATAGTAAAAAGATCAACAGTCATTTGGTGCTGGCGTATGTTGATCCAATAAGAGTTTCCAAAGAAGAGAGAAAATTTTCAAGTCCTAATCACTTTTAAATATAGCTTTCTGTTGGTTAATGGAAATAAATTCTTTGTGATGCTATGTCTTACATTGCTGCATAAAAAGCTGTAATGTATTATAGAGCAGGGTTGGACATGCAGTTGGACCTTTTGGGATGCAGATAATTCAAGTGTAAGTGCCTTTAACGTTCTCCAGATACCTTCTGCCTGATGATTTTGTGCAGAAGCAAAGATGACCTCCTGGTGAAAGAATTCTAAGTGCTGAAAATAAACATCTTTGAAGTGAAAAAGACTAGCTCCAGTCTTGGCTTTCTAATGTGGTCATTTCACAGTACTGCTCTGTCTACAAATATCTTTCTGTACAATGCACTTTTTTCTATGAACTTCAACCTTACCTTATAGCATATGCTACTGCCTTACTGAAAATAGTAAGTCATAGCATATACCATACAACTCAGGCTATGCATCGAGTCTGAAAAGGAAATTAGTGTGACATTTTCTAATTTTAGATGATTGTCATTTCAGTTTTCAAACAGAAATTCAGAGTTCTCTTAAACTGATAACTTTTTCCAGTTATTGTATTAATCAGCCTAATTAGTAAGCTTCCACTTCCCAGTAAAAGCCTTATTTGAAGTATGTAAACCTAAAATATTTTCTTAATCACACTTTTAAAATTTATTATTTCCTTTCAAGACTTACTGGAAATGTCTAAATATCTATGTCATGATATTTTGTGTCAGTGGAGTGAGTTAATGTAATTGAATTGTTAACTTGGCACAAGAAATGCAGTTACATCTTCATCCAAGTCACAAGTAAAAATACCTTGAAGCCTTCATAATTTTTTTTTTCAGGAGCAGAAATTAATCCACAGATTGTGGCAGTTTGTGGTTTCTACTTGAGAGTCAGAGTTCTTTCATTCCTTATTTTTGTAATGACCAATCATGTTGATAAGCCTTCATGGAAATAGGTTGTGTCTTCTGATCTCCAGTTTTCTTGACTGTCCCTGTAAGAATGCTTTCTGAAGAGGGAATAATTTCCTTTCCCTGTGTGAGAACAGCCATGTTCTGTAATGGGTGAGTGAAGTCCTGGGGATGGGGACATTCCTGGCCACCATCTGAGAGGTTAAAAGTTTTGAGAGACCAGTGCTTGTTGCTGCGTTGCTTCCATATCATTGTAGAAATGTGTTGTAAATAATGATATTTTTTTTCCTTTGAGAGGATTTTCCTGTCTATTTTCCTGTTTAGTTTATGTTTATCCTCCAGCTGTGAGTTGCTGCAGCTACAGACTTTGGAAACACTTTTTTCTCAGAGTCCACTGCACTGTTTAAATCCTGATTTTGAAACTTATTTAAAGGAGGATGGTGGAGGGTATGGAAGACTGAGCTTTGCTTTCAGTATCAACCAGTTGTAGAAACTCTTCTGATTTCTAATCATACTGGCCGTCCTCTAGTCCAGGTGGAGCTGCTTTGACTTTGCTGTCTTTGCTATGTGCTGGTTCCACAGAATTTTCCCTCTCCTGTGCCCATTGCTCTGTCTGCTGTAGGTTGGAGTGGCAGAGTTGCTGGTGAGGTAGGTTTGTTTTGCCTGCCTTATTTCCTGTAGGCCAAAGTGAGCCATGAGATTTGTGGCCAGTTTACGAATATACAGCTAAATTCTGTGCTTTGTAGGGCTGTCTAAATAACATACAACTTGTGTCACTTCCTCTGGTTATAGGAGGACCTGTACAGGCTATGCACTGATCTGGCATGTGTACTGGTTGGTGAAATTGGCAGAGAGGATTCTGTTCCCACCTGCTCCATTGCAGATGCACTTTTCCTGACTCTGTTAATTCTCTCCCAAAGTAGGTAGAATACTAAATGATTGTCAACAAAAAAATGTGTGCCTGTGAGGCAGTTAAATAATTCAACACATAAGTCACGTTAGCCTGCAATGACTTCAGTCAGTGAATATCGGTGTTTTTTGTAAAAGCTGCACCTAAATTAAGGTCATAAGTAGTCATGTTGTTTGCTTCTATACAGCTAATGAAAACTGGCCAAGAACTGTTCTCTTACTTTCAGCCTAAGCAGCATATCCTAGCTTGTGTCCACTCAGCTAAACTTTATGCAGGTCAGCTCTGCCCCGGGTAGTTTTTTGGCTTCATTTACTACTATAAACGCAACTAGTGACTGTGTGGCAGTTAATGGGTGTTTGTGATCAAGTGGGTGTTTGATCAAGTCTTTCCTGATCAGATGACAGCCAAGTCCAAACCCTGCTGTATTGTTTCTTTTGGATTAGATGAGAGTATTGTCCAGGCTGAATGGCCTGTGGAATTCATTCCTACCTTTTTGTCTCTTTAAGAAGTTGGAAGAGAGCAGGATTTGGAGTGAACTGATTGTATGAGAGTGAAGACCCAGACTGCTGTTATGCTCATACAGATCTGATTCATTCCTGAAGCTCAGTGTATCCTGTGCACTGAACATCCTGTTGAAAACACAGCCTGCGTTATATGTAGCTAGAGTGTCATTATGCATTGTGTCCTGGCTGAATTTAAGTTTTATTTCCTAACTTCAGTGGTTTGTAATATGGTTCCTTTCATTAATTTGTTTCATTAAGAATAAATCTCACTCCTTCTCTGACCCTCTCAAAAACACTGGATATAGCAATAATAGCTATAATACAGTTATTCTGAAACATTACATTTTTCTCTTGATGTAGTGTGTTTAATTGGAAAAAATCTGGTACGGAGATTTGCCATTCAGTGCTAGATGTGATACAGACACTGCAGTTGTCATCTGGTATGCAGAATGATGTATAGTCTTACCTGTTTCTCTTTCTGCATATGCTAACAGATTATGTATATGTGAGTGCTGAGGATGACGAAGCAGTGATTATGGACCATGGAGAAAATGGACTGTCTACAGAAAGCTGCATGTCAGTGGAACAAAACTCTGAAGCAAACAGAGCTGTTCACCCCATGGATCAACTTGCCTATGGTAATTATCATTTTTGTAGTGATTGAATAGTTAATGGCTAGTTTTAATGCCTTATGCTCAGTGCTGCTGTGTTGAATGCTTTCTATATTACACATATCTTTAAAACATGCTTTATTGGAAAGCTACTTTCTCGAAATTGCTTGGCAGTGTTTTTAAAAAGAGGTATCTTTTAGTTATTACTTTACAGGTCTTTATAAATAGTGAACCTGCTAAAATACTGTGTTTTTAAAAGACAGTTTTTTACTTATTTATAAAGTAACTATACCTAGGAATTAATTAGGAAGCAATTTGGAAAGTAAATGTCATGGAAGAACCTAACCTACAAAATTAGGTTTTTAGATAAACCATCCAGTGTAATTTTGTACTGAGGATGCTAATGTGTAATGATAGCAAGATGGTTGTTTAATGTGATAAAGCTGTAAGTAGCTTTTGGTGATTGATTTTAACTTGTATTTTAATATGCAAGATTGAAGTCTCTCAGAAATCTTATCCAATGTTTCATTGGCCCAGACAAAAATTAATCATAAGTGTTACAAGCATTTAGCAAGTCCAGTAGCAGTATTACCTAGTTAGTGAGCTCTTAATTCAACGAAATTTTTTTCTAGTTTATGACACGGGATATATTTCTACTTTTCTGTCCTGCCCCTTTCTCTTCTACTGCGTAGAGGAAACACAATTGTCTTTTTTTGTCAGTATTTTCTCTTAGCTTGTCCCTGTCTGATTGGTTTGGTTTTCTCTTCCTTCACTTCTGAGATACTAGTTCTGCTTTCCAATTTGGACATGAAATTTGTTTCATTATTTTCCTAAAGTAGTAAGAAGTACCTTTGTAAATTTTCTCATGCAGCCCCTTTTGCATGGGAGGAATTTACTGCAGGTGTCCACAGAATTGCCTCACCATACCTTTTCAGCTTGGCCTGTGCTGGTCTTTTTTGTCACACAGTGTTTCAGTGACAAAACTGGGGCGACCCCATAAATACAGGGAGCAACAGCTGAGGACTGAACACGTGAGAACTGTGTTTTGCATTGTGGGTGTGTTGCCTGAGTTTCAGTTAGCTGGTTTTGTTGTGATTTTTGAATTCTGTGGTTTTGTACAATTGGACATGGAAATTAGAGAATCAACAGTGAAAAGCAAGGCAAATGAAATGAAGGCTGGAGAGCATCGGGAAGAAACAATATTAAATTGAATTTATCATTTCAGATCTAAATGAATTGGATTAAAAAGTGTTTTATAATATACTGGTAAACAAATTTCAAATAACCAAGTACTCTGAAGGTTAAAAATAAAAGGGTAATTGTGCCTGCTGTATTGTAGTGAAAAGTTCAGTGCGGTGGGAAACTTGCTGATGTGCTTTGCTTTCTCTTCACTTTCCCAGGAAGCGAAGGTATACCAGTGCTAGCTGATCAAGTGGCCTCACAAATGAGCCATTCTCCAAGGATGCAGAGAAGAAATGGTCACAGCCCTCAAAGTATGGATTTTGTGTATTTGCATAATAAAAGAAAACAACTTTCTCCTGCTGTAATGGATCAGAATGTGGTATGTTTCACCAAACAGTATCCTTTTTGTTTTGAGGCCAACTTTAATGTTATGTGGAATGTCATTTTCCCTTCACTCTTGTATGATCATTTGATGATGTCCTAGTGAAGAAGATGGGTAGGATGGCCACGTAGTACATGGGTGCTTCTAGCAAGAGTAAAACTTAGTTGTGCCAGATACTGTACATGTGTATAACAACAGCTAGTGTAAATCAGAGAGAAACTTATACTAGTGTCCCTTGTATCTGCTCTTATTTTCACCATAAAAATCACTCTGTGCAATTTAGAATGATAAGAGAAACTTAATGATGAATAAGGATTTGCCTCCTTGACCAGTTCTGTCCAAAGACCGATGACATAGATTTTTAATGAGGCAGCTGAAATTAGGTCATGACACTGGATTTAGTTCTTAAATTCCAATAGCTGAGGTGTCTTTCCTGCTATAAAAGCAGTTAGTGTAACCATAGAATCATAGAATATCCTGAGTCAGAAGGGACCCATAAGGATCACCAAGTCCAACTACTGGCCCAGGAGTCACACCATGTGCCTGAGGGCATTGTCCAAACACTGCTTGAACTCTGGCAGGCTTGGTGCTGTTCCCCTTCCCTGGGGACCCTGTTCAGTGCCCAAACATCATTTAATGTGCCATTGACCAGGACCCCAAGGTCCCTTTCCATGGCACTGCTCTTCAGCATCTCATTCGCCAGTCTGTATTTACATCCACGGCTGCCCCATCCCAGGTGCAGAATTTGGCACTTGCCCAGGTTAAACTTCATGTGGTTGGTGATTTTGCAACCCCCCAGTTTGTCCAGATCTCTCTGCAGGGTCTCTCTGCCTTCAGGGGAGTCAACAGCTCCTCCCAATTTATTGTTGTCAGCGGAATTGCTTGGTATCCCTTCCAGTCCTGTGTTCAAGGTGTGTGTGAAGTTTGAAGAGCTCTGGGCCTGAGACCAGAGCCTTGTGGAACCCCACTAGTGACTGCTCACCAGCCTGAGGTGACCCCACTCACTATAACCCTGACCATGAGCCAGTTGCTCACCCATGGCATGATGTGTTTATCCAGCTGTGTGCTGGACATTTTGTCCAGAAGGATCCTGAGAGAGACAGTATCAAAAGCTCTCCTGGAATCCACAAAGATTACATCAACTACCTTCCCTTGATCAATCAGGTGTATTACCTTGTCATAAAAGGAAATGGTTTGTCAAGCAGGACTTTGCCCTCATGAAGCTGTGCTGGCTGTGACCAACAACTGTGTTATCCTTCAGGTGTTTTTCAGTAACTCCCAGAATCAAAGAATAATCATCTCTAATTTTACTAGTCACTGAAGTTCTGCCTGTTGTAAAGGAAACAAACAAAACCTCCCATGTTCCCATCCTTCCTGTTTAAAAATAAAACCCGATTAAATATTACTTTAGTTTAAAAAAGAAATTTAAAAAAATAATGAAAGCACCCCCAGCAGACTCACGAAATCAGTGTGTGGTGGATGGGAACTGCTCCCATCCAGGAGAAATGTCAGAATTGTCCAGGCGGTGGCACCATTCTGCCTGGCTGAAAGCATTTTTTAAGCAGTGAGAAAATTACCTCTTCTAAACATTTTTACAGCCTCTGGTTGCAGTTATACTGATTGAGATAAATATATTTTTTTAAAAAAATCTGGTTTATTTAAATCAGTGTAAAAATGTACCAGAAGTCCCATAAGTTGAACTCAGATGTCTTTTCCAGCCTAAATGATTCTGTAATTCCATAATTGCATAAGACTGGCTGTGTAGTACATATAGCTGGAAAAGAAAGTTCTGGCCTTAGAATAACCAAATAAAAATGCACATATGTATATATACTGTCCCTTCAAGGCACTGGGAGCTGTTACTCGGTTGCTGTACCATGCTAAAATTACTTAAAGGAACCAGAGGTGTGAGGTCAGGAAACCTTGTCTGGCTGTGAGAGTGGAGTGTGTAGGGAGCCAAGCAAGGCACCTGTCAGCTCACGAGAGCCACACGCTGTGAAGGGGCTTTGGTCCCAGCAGTTAAAGCCTGT
>NW_008683118.1:9101-28835 GCF_000695815.1 Acanthisitta chloris
GCCTTAGAATAACCAAATAAAAATGCACATATGTATATATACTGTCCCTTCAAGGCACTGGGAGCTGTTACTCGGTTGCTGTACCATGCTAAAATTACTTAAAGGAACCAGAGGTGTGAGGTCAGGAAACCTTGTCTGGCTGTGAGAGTGGAGTGTGTAGGGAGCCAAGCAAGGCACCTGTCAGCTCACGAGAGCCACACGCTGTGAAGGGGCTTTGGTCCCAGCAGTTAAAGCCTGTGATGGTGGGAATGTAACTGCCAGAGCAGCTCCTGAATGGTCAGACAGGAAAGTTTCCTTAACACACTAATACATGAAATGTCTCTGTTAAGTCTTGTTTTCTTGGGCCCTCTTGTAGGCAGGGGAGAGAATATAGCTGCAACTGAATGTGTCCAATTTGGATTCGTAGGAGGTTCTCTCTGTAGTTTATATTTTGAATTCAAAACATGAAATGTTCTTTATGTTATTTCCCAGATGAGAATGAGGGGAGAAGAATATGAAGATATTGACAGTGTCGTTTATGAGTATGAATCAGACTATGAATGTGTAAGTTGTTTTTTTTTGTTTGACTGACTTTGACAAGGTGCTTTGGGGATATGTGTTTTGGGGTAGGTTGAAGTAGCAGGTGAGGTTTGCAGTTGGGATTTATTTACTTAATGTGATATCCTAAGCCTGTGTGTATATTAGTAGCTTACGTTCCTGTGTTTGCTTCTTGGTTTGTTTTTTTTTAATAAAAAAGGAAAGCAGTATATCTGAAGGTTCCTATACTGGAGATCAGCAGAATACTCTTATGGAGGTCCTCAGTTATTGCCAGGTACTTTTTTTTTTATATCTAAAACAGCATTTAAACAATTTTAGTTAAACTTGAGTAAGATTTACATTCTATACTTGGCAACCTACAACTTTATCCTTTCCAGTTGTTCACTTGTTATTTGCCCACTTAACTTCAGTATTTTCAATGAAAAACTCACCTCCTTCATATTTTCTGAACTTTTCACCCCATATCTGGTAAGAATACTTTTCAAATACCAATTTTAATACCAAGTGTAAAGTCTAGTGATTTATTGGGAGGAGCTTCACAGTAATGGGAAAGATATGACTGTGATACACACCCAGCTATTGAACATACATATTGCTTGCCAGAAATGTGCCAAAACGCTGGTAGTGTCGTTTTTGCAAGTTCTTTGCTTTTTACTTCTAAAGCAGTAACTAGCAAAATTGAAAATAACTTCACTGGAAATTAAAAGCATCCTGTATTTAGGTGAGCACTTGTGTGACTAGAGTCACCGTACTCTATAGGGTGAAAGCCATTCAGGCTGTGCTTAGGGAAGTCTGTACCTACAGAAGCTCCTCTTGTTGCCTTTGACATCCCTGGCCACAGTTGGGACTTTTAACTTTACAGATAGGATTTTTCTAAACATATTTCCCATTGGTGGTATAAAAATCAGTATTTCATTGGCTGCTTGTAAGCCTTTTACATGTGTATTTGGAAACTTATTAGGACTTAAAATAGCGTATCATAATGCCTAATGTGCCTTAGAACTTGTCAGAAGCTTTTCAATGTAAATAAAACATGACAAATAGGTACAAACATCTGCTGGAAGCAGTAAGAGGCGCATTCAAGTACCAGCCCTGTCAAAGTCAAAAGAGTAAGCTTCTCTGCAATTCTTTATCGTAATATTTACCATTGTTACTTGTATTTTGTGTTTGGATTTTTAATATGCTTACAGAATGTGTAATCTACAGATCTGAATCAGTTTTAGGGAGGGAATTTAGCTTTTAATTGAACATTCTTGGTTTCTTCAGATTTAGTTTGGGTTCCTGTGAAGCAGTAGTGTTTTCACTCTTATATTTGTTGACAGATCATGTACGATGCCATTCAGAAATTGGATAAAAAATTTGACGTGCTTCATCGTAAGGTGTCAGAAATGCAGCATGCTCGTGTAAAGCCAGTGCTACTCAAACCTGTGAGTATTAAAGACCTAAGACATGTATTTTTCATTTAATTCTCTCACTTCCTCCGATGCTTATTTAAAAAAACAATCCTCTGTTTTGACCAAGATTAAAATTAGTAGCAAAGTAGTAGACGTAAAATCTATTTCAATTAAATTACTCAAGATTTCTTACTATCCAATAGCTTCAGTCTCCTGTGTTGTTATTGACTGGTGGTCACAGGTTGTCAGTGGCCCCCATCAAATTCAGGATGCTGTGATAGATTCTGTAAAATTCTATTTGTATTGGAATGAACAGAAATTAATTGTGTTGGTACATCTTAAATTTCAGTATACTGGTGTTGGACCTTTGCAAGATGTGATGTACTGTCTCATTGGTTTCTGCCGTTAGAAGAGAGTTTAAGCATCAGTCAGGCTGGTTCAATTGCCTAACTGATTTTTAGATATCAACAATGTGTTGTTGTATCCATTACAGCATAGGATTTATTATTTTTCTTAATAAAACACTTTTTCAACATTTTAAGAAGGTTTGATAGTGAATACAGACTATTCATTTTGGTCAATCCACTGTTAACTAAGGAGACACAATATTGGTACTTGTAACAATGCTCTTTACAAGGAAAGCATAACATGTTATTTGAAGAAGGTCATAAAATCTATAATGACCTTTTTTGTCAACAATGCTGTAAAGCTTTTAATGTGGCAGAGGTGATCCTGCTGTCAGATGTCAAGACATCAGTAAGGTCTTTAAGGGTGGTAAGAGCAATGGCATTCATGCCAGCTACCAGCAGGATAGTAGGTTTCATTTGGGATGTATTTTTTGTCAACTCTAAGCTTGTGCTGTCCACACATCCAAAACCATGAGTTATGGGGAATAAACTGATCTTGCCATCTACGCATGAACCCTATGAGACCTATGCTTTCTTACCCTCCCCTCTGATCATGTGAGATGGCAGCTGCTTTAATGTTTGGCTTAAAAGTGACCTGCACCACCTTTCTTTTTTTCCTGTAGGGTTTTTTCACTTTAAGATGTCAGGGGGAAGCCAGCGAATGCAACCTGCCAACCATTTTCTTAGGTTCTGCCAGCACTTTATCTTTAAAACCATCAGGAATGCTGTCGGGGATTTTTATAGCTATACCACTGCTGTGTCTGTGAAGGGCTAAGGATGTAAATAAGGACAGGTTTGCAGTAAAGGTGCTTATTTTTGTTAGAAGAACTCCAAAAGCTGGAGAGATAGACAAACTTTTGAGACACAAGCCTTTCTTCAGGTCATAGATAATTTTTTTAAGGTTGCAAGGGTGAAATATAATGGGATTTCTGTAAACAAACAAAACCAGAACAAAATGAAGCAAATGAACCAACAAAACCAAAACAAACAAACCCACACATGCCAGCTACATTTGGTGGCTCCTGCTCAATGACTTGCATTTTGAACCAGAATGTATGCTTTAGAGTTCATTTTTTTAAGCATAGCCCATCTCTCAGTTTGTCTGTCTTAGTCTTTTTGGACTTCCATTGCAGATGAGATTTGAATGTTCAGCTAGCAACTAAAGAAAGGAGCCAAAGTGATTTCTTTTTTTTGTTGTTTGTTCATTGTTTTTTGTTTGAAAGGAAGCTAAGCGTGGCAGTGGAGACATCTCTTCAGAATTCTTACATGGGTCAGTGACTGACAATCCTAAATTTTATTTTGCCTGTTTACTCTTTTATAGAGCTCTTTCAAGAACCTTTACAAAGCTGGTTTTCTCATTATATATTTCTCTAGAAAGCAGTTTTGCCAGCACCCTAGGTGGAAAAAAAACTGAGGAAAATTGAAGCTGAACAGATAAACCTAGTGTTGCAACTAAAAGTGAGAATAGAAGAAAGTAGAGTGTAGGCTAAAAGGTAATAGCTCTGAGTTAATGTCAGTGACTACTTCAAGGAAGAGTCTGCTGCCAGTAGCATAATTGCTAAAATCTAGTTTTCCTGATTTTCCAAAAAAGAAGGGAAAAAAAAAAGACCAGCTATGTTTAATTTAACCTTTCAATTGTTTTCTGAATCACATTGGCAGAAACCAGTTGGATTTACATACAGAAGTTCCAGTCGTTTGCCTCAGGGTAAAATAAGAGTACAAAAATCCATGGAAAGGTATCCAAGTCTTCATCTCTCTTCATCAGGCCGGGCAAGGCATAGTCCAGTTGTAAGGTTTGCTGTACAAAATGGCCATGTTCCAGTCAATTCTGCAATGAAACATGCTCAACAGAGTCTTCAGTTTGAATCACAGCAGCCTGTTGGAAGGCAGAGCCCTCCTCTCCCCACTATAGTTTCTACACATTCATTGCATTCTTCGTACACAGCAGCTAATGGGATGCCTAACCTTTCTCCACAACCAAATCCTGCATCCAGCATTGTGGAAAGTACTGTCAATATTGTATCTTCACCAGTGGCATCATCATCAATGCCAGCACCATCTGAGACCAGTCAGGAAAACAATGCTGTGGTGGTGAACTACAGAAATGCATCTGGGGATGTGAATATTAGTGAAGAACTGCCATCTTCTTCAGTCTTCATCAATCCTAGCTTTGGTGAGTTCCTTTGTGATAAATTCCCAGAAACAAAGGCTGATGTATGGATATGCCATTTTTCATGGGTCATTGTCTTGAAAACATACATAGTATCTGCACATGTGTAAAATAGGCCAGTCTGAATATTGTGGACTCCTGCATTTCTAATGTAATTTCATGGGTGCTGTGAATTCAGTTAGTTATGTTGGTGGTTAATGTAAATCAAAAAGATATTTCTGTTACCATTCCATTTTGAAGCTGCTTTTGTAAGAGCAAAGATAAGTAGTAATATGTAGCAAAATGTAGTAGAGAACATACTCTGGGAATACCATAGAGGTCAGAGAAAAGACTTTGAGAAAGTGTTCTTTTTTTGAACAACTTGCTTAGGATTTTTAATTCTTTCTCTTAAAATATTTCTGTTTTACAAAAGAGTTTCTTGGTGACCCAGCAAGAAATGTAAAAGTTCTTGAAAATCATCTGCTGAAGGCTCGGCAAAAGTCTAAGCCGAATAATGCCGCGCGCTACTTGGTTCGTGTCTTGTTCCCCAAGAAAACATTGTTGTGCAGTGTTATGGGAGTGAGTACCCAAGGGCACAGAACACTGGATCCAAACAAAATTGCTGCAATAAGAGGTATGTTACCTTTCAAAATGCACAGATTTACTTCTTTAATGCTTTGCAAAGTTTTTAACTTACAAGGAATCCTTTTCTGAATGTTATTAGCTAATCACTGTCTAGCAACTGGTGAACAGATAAGTACTGTAGTGGATGTGCTAAACTCTACAGTGTTTTTTGGTTTCAAAATTCCTGCTTTATAATTCTCAATGTTGATTTTTCTCCAGTGTGGATAAACCAATTTGAATTTCTCCTAGTTTTGTATGCTTCATGTTCATCACTCATACTTGCTGTCTCTAAATTTTTTATTACCACTTACTTTGTGTGTGGAATGGGTTTTGTGGGTGGTTCTTTTGGCTGGTTGGTTTGGAGCTTTTTAAGGCCGTGGTGTATTTGAGCTGAACGTCTACTGGTGATTTTTAAATACTCTTTCTCTGAAGTTCACTTGTCTTGATTGAGAAATGGTGAAGATGGGGAGAGCTTTTTTTTTAAAAATGTCAAGCCACTTACATATCCCATGGCATATATGTGTTACAGGGTTAAAGAATGTGAGATTATACAAGCCATGTGAAATAGTTGCAGCACCAGCATTACCCTGTCTCTGGTTCTTGTGAGGGTTTTTTGTTGCTGTTTCTAGGGGTGTTTTTATAAGTTAGTATGATAAATGACATTTCCTCTAAGTCTACCAGGAAATGCTTGATAAAGGCATTATTCACAGCACTTCAAACAAGGTATCACTGAACATCTTAATTCATAGTGCTGCTTAGCTTCAAAACATGGGTTTACTCTGTCATTATTTGTTGATGGGAAATGCAAAGCTTGTAAATGGAGAACAGTAGATGTGAAGCATTTCTTAGCTTTCTCTGTCTTTCTAAATTAGAATACTTTTAAATAGTGCTTTTTGGCATGAAGATTAAAACATTTTCTATGTTTTGTATGCAGAGTTTCTTGCAACTAACTTTCCAACCTATGATTTGAGCGAGCATGGAAAAGACTGGAAAACCTGTGTCATGAATGTCAATGCTATGATCCGTTGTTTACGCTCTGAAAGAAAAAAAAAATCAAGAAGTCGTCTTAAGGTGCTAATTTATTAAGTACTAAGTTTGTGCTTTTTTTTATCAGGTTAATTACTTGAACTCCTCATCATAAAAGTGCTCTCATTGAAAATTCCTTGGGTTCTGTCTCTGCATTGCTCAGGATAGGCCTACTGACTGCAGCACTACTTCCATGTGGGGCATACTGGAAGTATATGCCTTTCTCTCGCTGCCTCTTGCTGCTCCTGTGTCCAGCATTCAGTTAAGAGATGTTTAAGCATAGGGTACTAAAAGGAAAGCACTGCAAATATTGCCCAGAAGTGGTGTAAAATTTGATTGAGAGCTTAAGCATGTAGCTGGTAGCACTGTTTTCACAGGCTTTTCTTTCAGATGTAACCAACCATGCATTACAACTTTATATTGACTAAAGCATCATTCCCAAAACACCTGTAACTGCATTGGCCTCTCCTTCTGTAAATGCTCTGTGCAAATCTTTGGATATTTAGTGTCTGTTTCACCTGTGGTTTTCATGATATAATTTCAGGAGTAGCTATATTGTAAATATCTGAAATCTAATTTATACTGACTGGGACACTAATTATAGACTGGTATGCTGCTCTGAGTGCATATGCTAACCTCATTTAATGTTTCAGGAGACAACTGAGGGGAAAGAAAAAGTGGCTGATGCTTCAGATACATCTCCTTCTGTAGATGTAAATTGTAGTGGAGATTGTGGAGGCAATTCTCAAAACTGTCAGAAAATGACTGGCTCCACAACCAAGATATTGCAGAATTTAGGATCAGAGAAGTTTCCAGAAGCTTTCCACACATCTTTGGCAAAGGCAGAACAGTCTTTGGAACCTATGGGTAAACTAAGAAATTTGCATTTTCTGGAATTGTTTGTTACACTTTAATTGGTCAATGAGAGGCAAAAGATGCTAGTGTAGGTGTAATTGTGTAGTAAAGGGATTAGCTGAACCATGTGACTCTTATTTTTCTCATTTGGTGAATATATAGTGAATCTTCATGGGACTAACAGAATATATGTTTGCAACTATCAGTGTCCGGTAATGCATATCACTGTAAGATTAGAAAGTTCAGCTTCAGATACTCTGTTTGGTTGGCCTGAGCTCTTTCTGTTTTTAATTTGGTAGATATTCTACCTTAAAGGAGTAACTCAGGATACCTCTTGAATGGTATTTCAGTTTCAGAAGAAAAGCATACCTTTCTTTCTATGAAACTGACTGGAGGATGCTAAAAACCTTAAAGCAGCCTTTACATTTTCATTTTTTTAATGAAAATGCACAATATAAAAATGCATTGGGGAAAAAAAAAGTTCAAGTACAGCATGTGATGCTTAGAGAGCCTCCAGGAAAATGAGCTGAGATTAGTTGCCCATAGAAATAATTTATTTGATTACAGTCACTTTGGAGCTGTCTCAGATATGCTCCGGCACCCAAGATTCGACAGTCTGATCCCACAGACCTCCTGATGTACTACAATTTTTGCATATTTTCCTTTTAATGTTTGTAGTGAAGTCAGGTTGAAGTAGTTAAAAATATTCACTGTTTTTGTGTTTCCACTTACAGGATCTAAGCACCATTGAAATAGCAGAACTTTTACTTATGTAATTGGAATAGCATCTTTTCACATGAGATGAAAACAGTTTAGAAAGCAATCATTAATAATGCAGGCTACTTTGCTAGCATTGCTAAAGACACATCAGAACTACTGGCACATAGTTGTAAAACACTCAGGGTTTTCTGGCTGCATGGACATTAGTCTGCAGTGTGTTTCATTTTAGCGTTAGCTGTAGTGTAACAGTTTGGTTCTGGTCTTTCCAAGCAAGTAGAGTAGTTTTGAAGTGAACATTTTGTGTTAGTTTTGGTGTAACGCAGCCACTTTGAAGCATGGTCAGTACTGGATGAGTAAAATATCTCTCTTCCTTCCCTGACATCTTTTCTAGAACACCTTGGGAGCCCATGGCGCAATGTTCAGTTGCCTTTCTCAGTCATTTATGTAGCTAAGGGGAAGACACGGCCAGAGTTGTCAGCTCGCTACCTGGTTCGTCACATGTTCACTGAAGATGTGCTGGTGAAAAGCAATGTGTATGGTAGTGCTGATCGTGGCATGAAGGCACTGGACTTCAACAAAATTAATGCTCTCAGAGGTAAGTACAATCTCTGTTCAAATCGCAATGTGAGAAATTAACAAGAGTGGTCAACTTTGTATCCTATGAACAGAGCATGGAGCTTCAGAAATTAGTCTCTGAAACTGTTCTGACAGGTACTGCTGCAAGCAGTGGAACAAATTGAGAGGCTACAGGTAAAGTTACATTTTAGTAGCTCGAGAAATTCTCCAGATCACAAACGTGGTTCGTAGGAGGAAAACTCAACAACAGCAACACAGTGGGAGGTGGAAGCAGTCCCAGATGATTCTGGAGGACATCAGGGATAATTTCTTAATATAGGGACTAGGTAGATCAAGCAGAGAGCAGATTATGGCACCCTTCACAAAAAGGGTTGGTGTGTGATAATTGGTGGCAATACTGCCTGTAAAGACTATGAAATCAGGGACCTCAAGATCCTTAGTAGAGTTAAAAAAGGTCTGAGTACAGACTCTAGCTTAGGAGAGCAGACTGACTTATTTGGGAAAGTCACAGATGGAAGCTTGTGAGAGACAGCTCTGAATGGGAGAGAGGCTCAGGAAAGTTGACTGGCCTTTAAAGATAGCGGTCTGCAAGCACAAGAGAGTCCATCCTGACACTTAGGGGAACTAGTAGAGCTATGGGAGACAAGTTTGGATAGACAAGTAGTTCACAGCTGAGCTCTGGAGCAAAAAAAGGCTGCATAGAGCGACTGGCAACAAAAGAGCTTGTGAGGTGGAATTTAACGACTGTTGTGGTTTAACCTGTCAGGAAGCTAAACACCACAGAGCTACTTGCTCACCTTCTTCCTCCCTGTCCTGTTCCCCCCCTGCACCAGTGGGATGGGGGAGAGAATTGGGGAAGAAAAAAAAAGGTAATATTTGTGGATTGAGCTCAAGACAGTTTAACAGGAGAGAAATACAAGGGAAAATTATAATAATGTTGATGATAATAAAAGAATGAGATTATACAAAACAAGTGATGCACAATGCAATTGCTCACCACCCGCTGACTGATGCCCAGCCACTTCCCAAGCAAGCTTTACCCCTAGTTTATATATATGCTGAGTGTGATGCCATATGGTAAGGAATATCTCTTTGGCAGCTGGGATCAACCGTCCTGGTTCCTATGTTTCCTCCCAGCCCCTTGTGCCCCCCTGCCTACCTGCTGGTGGGATGGGGTGAGAGATTGAAAACTCCTTGACTGCTTAGCAACAACTAACATATCAGTGTGTTAATCAACATTATTCCCATCCTAAAGTCAAAACACAGCACTTTATTGGCCACTAGGAAGAACATTAACTCTATCCAAGCTGAAACCAGGACAGTCACCTTGCCTGGGAGTGCTGGAATGGTGTCGAGAAAGCCAAAGCTCACATAAAGTTAAGACTTGGAATGAACGTTAAGGACAGCAAGGAGAGCTTCTACCACAGCATTAATCATACAAAGTTGAGCAAGAAGAGTGTGTGTATATGTGAGAGCAATGGAAAAACAAAGCTGACATAATATCTGCTAGCTATACCTTTCATTCTACTATGATGGTAAATATAGATGTTAATCAGAGAAGGAGAAACAATATTGCCTTTGATTTGAAATTACAGCTGAGAATTCCTGTTTGGTGCTTATCTAAATCTTTTAGAGGCTTAGAGAAAATACGTAATTACTCTGAAGGACAATTGCTCCTTAATAGTTTAAAACCCTATGTAATTTTTATTAAACTACTCATTTTACTCATTGAAGGGGAGAAAGGTGCAGCAGTCTTACCTTTTTATCACATTGCTACCAAGCTCAAGTATTTGTTTACTGATCTTGATGCAGTATGGTAAGGAACAAGTTCTTGCAGTTTTTCTGTCACTCTGGTTCCTGTACAGCTGTGTTGCATCAAACTGCCGTGTTTCATTTTTGTGGATATAGTTCAGAGACCTCTAAAGGAGGGCTTCATCCTCTTGAGTACTGGCCATTCTGAACTGGAGCCTGAGATTCCTTTTTATCTGGTTGACCACAGTAGAAGCTGAAGTTATTCAGCAGTTCAGGGATAAAGATCATGTACATGGTTACATGCTTTCTTTGCATATTTTGTTTTTATGCTTAGACCTTTTGTTACTCATTTTCAAATCAAACAGAAAGGGGTGGGGGGAGATACCTGCCCTGTAGCTTTGCTTTTCAAGCCTCATAATATGCCTAGCAGTCCTGTTTTGGTACGATGCACTTGTTTGGCTTAATTGCATCAAAAAAGAGTATATAACTTGTATAAATAATTGATAACTCACTATTGCATGCTTGTTTATTTTTAGACTTTCTTCAAGAAAATTTTCCATCCTTTGATCTAAGTGAAAGTGGATTTGATTGGAAGGCATGTGTGGCTGCCATAAACAGCACAATCCGCAGTCTCAGACATGAGGTGAAAAAGGCTGCGTTTGGATTACGCGGACCTGTGTGTCTGAGGGCAGAGTCCTCTGCTGAATCCCACTGCAGTAAAGCCAGTAGAAAGTAACATTATCAGTGTCACGGATTGAAGCTCTCTAACATCTGTGTCAGACCTTAGTTTAGCAGGGTTTTATAAATTCCATGTAGAAGCCTATAACATTGAGTTGTTCTATTAAACTCAGCTGTCAGCAGAACTAAACAGTTTTATTTCATGAGAACAAAGTTTGCAGAAGATTTTTGGAGCCCTAACTCCTTATGCAAGCAGCATTTGTGCTCCTCAGAAATTACTTCCTCTGTTCCATGTAGCATTTGCAATGTGCTCTCTTCTAAAAGCATCTTCTTCTTGTGAGTCATTGAATCTGAAAGATTAATCTGATTAGAAAAGAGGCACTATGCATCAAGTGAACAGAAGCAGATGGAAAACAGGATAGGAAAGAATGGTCTTCCTTGGAGGAAGAGCCATAGCCAGCTTGTCCTTCATTTGCTTGAGAAGTGGTTTTGAGGATAGCTGCTGCATTACCTTCCTAGGGGGGATGGAGGTGTGGCCTGGGTCTGTTTCATTGCCCTTCTTCAAGATAGGAGTGACATCTACTTTGATCAAATATTAAGGCATTTCTCCCATTCATCTTGATTGATCAAAGGTTATCAAGAGTGGCCTCACAATGACATCAGCCAGGTCCCTCAGCACTTATGGGCACACCTTCACCTTACGTCTGGTTTGCTGAAGTATTCCCTGACCAGATTCTCTTCAACCCAGTGTGTCTTCCTGGGTCCAGCCTTTTCCCCTGGTCTCTGAGACTTGGGATTCCTGAAGACCAGTGTTGCTAGTAAAGGCAAAGCAACGCCTCAGCCTTTTTTGTGCCCTGTATCACTGGGTCTGCTGTCTCATTCAGCTGCAGGCCCACACTTTCCCTTGGCAGGGAACTTCCTGCCAGACCAGCCCTTCTGGAGCCACTCTGGCAGTCACACTCCTGCTCCCAGAGACTTTAACTGTTGAGACTGAGGCCCCTTTGCAGCAGGTGGCTCCAGTGAGCCAATGAGTGCCCTGCTTGACTCCCTGCACACCCCACTCTCTCACACTACAACCAAG
The DNA here is from genome assembly GCF_000695815.1 of Acanthisitta chloris. Taxonomy (NCBI): domain Eukaryota; kingdom Metazoa; phylum Chordata; class Aves; order Passeriformes; family Acanthisittidae; genus Acanthisitta; species Acanthisitta chloris. The sequence goes on from NW_008683118.1 coordinate 20,901, forward strand.
TTTCCTTACTGGCTCATCCCATAGCAGAATCTCAGACCTCTGGTTCCTTTAGGTACTTTAATTGTGGTGCAGTGACATAATAACAGCTTGAGCTGGGAGTTTCTGTGGAAGGGCCCTGAACAAAGAGATCCCTGGGCTTTTTTACCCTTACAGTCTATGTACCTGCTCTTCACATACCTCTTGGTGCAGTGGAGGTTTTTGGTTTGGGTTCTTGTGGTCTGCTGGCTCTTGCAGAGTCTCTGGGTGACTGGTCACCCCCAGCTGGCTGGTGCCTCAGAACTGCTTACTGTTTGTGTCAGTGCCCATTCATGGCTCATTGCTTGTGGCTCCAGCAATTTACTCCCACCTAGGGCACAATTTGCAGCTTGCACACCAAGTTCTTGCACTAGGTGTGTTCCTCAACACCCAGCCTGCCTTTTGTCACCTAGTACTTACAGAAACCCTTCTTGTTGTCTTTGGCATCCCTGGCCATATTAAATTCCAGATGGGCTTTAGCTTTCTGAACTTCATCCTTGGATCCTCCCAGGTTACTTTTTATTTCTTCCACTTTCCATATGCTTCCTTTGAGTTTCTCCAGAAGCTCCTTCTTCATCCACACTGGCCTTCTGGCATTTTTGCCTTCTTATTTATTGAAATGGATCTCTCAGGAGCTTGGAGAAGGCAATCCTTAGATTTAAAACAACTTTTTCTTGGGCCCATCTTCTCTCCAGGGCCTAATCCCATAGGACTCTTTGGAGCAGATTTTGAGGATACCACAGTTTGCTGTCCTGAAGTCCAGGGTTGTGAGGCTGCTTTTTACCCTCTTCCTTTCCCTAGGGGATCCTGACCTCCATCCTGACCTCCACCATCTCATGGTTACTGCAGCTGAGGCTGCTTTTGAACTTCATTTTCAACAAGTCCCTCATTGTAGGTGAGTATGAGGTCCAGCAAAGCATCTCTCTTCATTGGCTCCTCTGTCACTTGAAGGAAGAAGTGAAGAAGTCAATAATAAATATTCATGCCCTTGCCTTTCCTTTCTTTCTGTCCGCACAAGACTTATTAGTTCACTGAATTATATATATTTAAAAAAAGGAGCCCAAAAAACGAATTTTGAAACTTACTTGAATGTTCACTCTTAAAAATAAACAAAAATTAATTATTATATATATTCAGTTTCACATCTTGCTCACTTTCAATTGCAAGTTGAAATTCAACAGCAGTAACTGTACAGAAGTTAATGTGTTTTTGTTGAGTGAGTCCTTTTTTGTTTGGGGTTTTTGGTTTATTTGTTTTCGAAAGAGGAAGTATTCAGTATATGCCTTTCTGTTACTTGTTTTTCCAGCATCAGTCAAATGGTCCTCCCAGTGTCTGTGGACTGGCTAACTGGTGTATGAACTTGCTTTGCTGCTTGCATTGTGTCTGAGCACAGTCTCACGAGTCCAACTTAGCTGCTCAGAAGCTGGCACAGGGAACTGATTTTACCTCTGGAAGTTGAGGAAACTCTTGCTTCCAAAGTCATGTACCATAGGGAAATAATATTTAACAAAATCTGTCCTTTCCAAGGCAAAGGTTTCATAGTTTTTCTTTGTTAGCAATAGAGTAAAGGAGTTAAGTTACTTGTTTTTGTTTTAGCTTCTGTTCATAACAAACAGGCAGTGTTTATTATATATAGTCTAGGTCTGGTTCTTAATTGCAAATTAGGATCTACAATGGCCTTATCAGATATTACATTAGTGATTTAAGTTCCCCCTGCTGCCTCCTTGCATAAGTCTTCTGTAGGATTCAAAAAATAAACTGAATTTCTGATTTGGTTTTTTTTTACTAGAAATGTTGTACTGCAAATTTGTTTGTTCTGGTGTACTTCTAACAAATCCGGATACTGTTTTATACAATCATTGTTGTAAATTCCAAGAACTTTGCTGTGTGTTGATACTACTAGTTGCAAACTTCAGAAAAAGCCAAAAATGCTTATTTTTTCTGTATTTTTTTTCACTGTCCTTCACAGATTTTTATGGTAGAATGATGTATTTAATTGAATGACCTGTCTGGCATTTAAATCTAGTGTGGTACATACTTATAGCTTCCATATCAAAAAGAGAATTGAATAATTGAATACAAGTAGAAATGGTTTTCTTGATTCTGTTTCAAATGTATCAATTTTTGCTAACTTTTCTAAAATAAAATTACAGTATTTTGCTGTTAGGAATAAAGTATTTTACAAATAAAACTAGCATACAACTCCTTGCCTACATCTGTGTGTCTTCAATATTTCTTGCACTATGGATCTACAGTTCAAGTGTAGTTTCATCTGAAAAGATTCTTCTGATCTCCTTTTGAGAACCAGGTTTGAGAGAGCTGCTGATGGAGGTGAGATGATTTCCCACTTTAGACTGAGTCAGTAAACCAAAGCAAACTTTTCTGGACTTGACTTGTCAGTTACAGCTGTGTATGAGCTATCACAGAGATTTCCACAAAAGGATAGGACTCTGTAGAGAATTTTACTCAAGTTCTTTAAACTGAAGAATTCTTAGTAGATGAAGCCTTATTTGTGCAGTGAAATCAGTTTCTGTCTTAGTCCTTATTCAAGGACTAAAACGGGTAGAAGGAAACCCTTAGAATTCACCACCAGGTGCTGTAGATCACTGCATGTGATCTAACAAATAAAGAATTGTTCACTGCACTTTGTGTTAGGGAACAGCATGAGTGGTGCTTGCACTGTGAGGGAGAGAAAGCCAAGGCTGAGGGCACCTGCAGCACAGCCAGCACCATATCCTTTCCATCACAGTGCTCTGATCTCATCTGGGCTGGCAGGGGTCATGGCCCAGAGGAGACAGGGCCACAAGTTGGGTCCAGAGTCCAGTTAGCAGCAGCAGAGACACTGTTGGAACATGGGTTTGAGTTTCACCTGGGAGACAGGGCCAAGCAGGACTGGGGACATGACTCTGAGTGGGCTGCCCTGGTTCTCCTGCCCAGCAAGAGGGGTTCAGGGCACAGGGTTGGCTCAGCCAGCCTGCAGCATAGCTCTGCAAGGATGAAGCTGTTCTTGCAGGGAGGTCCTGGGCCCAGGCAGAGGGGTGGCCAAGAGGGACAGGGCTAGTCTGCTCATGTCACCTCTTGGTGCCCCCTGGGGACTCTGACCCAAATGTTTGCAGTTTCACAGCATTGATGGAACCAACCCATTTCACACACATGGTCAGCTTTAGTAGCCAGAACTCATCCCTTAGATCAATATCAGTACTTCCTATTTTCTTCCAGTGTTTATGCAGATCATTTGATGGAAGTGCTATATTGGATTTTAGAATAGGCTGCAGAAAGTGCTAGATATTTGTGCAGTTCTTTATTTGTAATTTTTGCCACAGCTATCAATGTGGTGATTTTGTGGTTCTCTTGTACAATCACCCATTTCTTCTGATCAGTGTATGGTATGATGGTAACTGCATGAAGTGCGATGGGAACTGCTGACTTTAAATGCCACCCGAACTACAGGCTATGTAACTGTATAAGTTACAAGTTTGGCGTAGATTTTTTTTTTATTTCCTGCCCCTTTCCAAGTGGTGAGATGACATTGATTATACTGCTCCATGAAATTCACTTCAGCACTGGAAGCAGGACTGCCTCTTACGGGTGGATTGAAGGGCTATAGCACCATCTACTGCGAGCCAAACGTTTTTTTGAGAAACCAAAAACCTCCCTGGCTGAAAGAAACAGTAAATATTCTGACAGAATGATATAGTTCTGAGAATTTGATTTGTGCTCTCACTGAAAATTTGAAGTTTCACTTTAAGATGAGCTTTATACTTTTATGCTAAGTCTTTCCATTTAAAAATTATCTGATTTGAGTTGGGAATGCTTGTTCAGTGAGATGCTGTATTTGTTTCAGTTACTTTTAATATCAGCTGTAAATCTTTAACACATGAGGCAACTAACTGTTCATGTACATGAGTAATAAAATGCAGGAATGATGGAACACCAGGTTCAGCATCCTCTTTTGTCACAGCCTTAGCAGATTCTTTGGCATTTAATCTGCTTCCAAGATTTCCTTTCCAAGGGTGTCATCTGCTTTGTAGGCCTCATTGTCTTGGTTTAACCCCAGCTGGCAACTAAGCCACATGCACCCACTTGCTCACTCATCCCAGTGGGATGAGGGAGAGAATCCAAAGGGTAAAAGTAAGAAAACTTGGGTTAAAATAACGACAGTTTAACAGGCAAATCAAAACAAGGAATTAAATTGTCACTTCCCATGGGCAGGCAGGTGTTCAGCAATCTCCAGGAAATCTGGGCTCCATCAGGTCTGTGACCTGGGAAGACAAACACTCTCTCTCTGAACTTCCCCCCTCCCCTTTCTTCTTCCCCCAGCTCTATGCTGAGCATGACACCACATGGTGTGAGATACCCCTGTGGTCAGTTGGGATCAGCTGTCCCAGCTGTGTCCCCTCCCAACAAATTGTACACCCCCAGATCTCTTGCTTGTGGGATGCAGAGCAGAAAAGGCCTGGACTTTTTGCAAGTGCTGCTCAGCAACAGGGAAAATGTATCTGCATTATCAGCCCAGTTTCCAGAACAAATCCAACACACAGTCCCATACTAGCTACTGTAAAGAAAATTAACTGTGGCCTACCTAAAACCAGCATGCCCATCGAGGAAGAGAACTCCTGAGCCATCAGCAGGCAGGCAGAGGCTTGGGAGATTGCCATAACTGTGAAGCAACCATGGGTTGACCAGAAGGACATCTTTCTGCCTGCACTGTCAGGTTTCAGAGGGCAGTATAACAATATTGTAGCCCAGAAGATATTTTAAAATGTTGGATGCCTAGTTGGAGATAGGAAAGATTACAGTTACCTGGCAGAGAATAACAAGCCAGGCCAAATTAAGGGGATTTGCAAATGCCTACATTTCTGTAGGTGTACATGTAAATACATGTCTGTATCTCAAAGTACTTGGGAGGGTGAAACTTACTGAAACAAACTGGCATTCTAGCTTCAGGAAGACCAGAATGACATGGCAGTGAAAGCGTACTGAGTACATGCTACAGAGACTTACTTCTTACTGCCCAGAGCATCCATCTTCACTCAGATTTGGCAACAAATGTGCAGAAAGGGATTGGCTCAGTTTTCTCATCCACAAGATAATTCCTTTCCCTTACCAGTTACACATGCAGGAAATTCTAGAAGGAAAGGGAAAACTGTTTAAGTTGACACTGAGAGGGGGGAATAGAATTTTATTTCAAGTTTCTGACTTGCATATTGCTGTACTTGCTTTAATGGCTATAGCAAAGGAGTTAACAGAGCAGTCAGGTGCTTGGGACATGAAAATGAAGTAAGCAGGCAAAATGTTTTCCCCTAATTGTCAGAGAAGGATGAGAAAACTGAGAAATTAATAGTAATGCATTACTGACATGATTGGTTTTGTTTAAATGTTTTTGTAGATAATTCATTGACTCCAAACTGAGAAAAGAAAAAATTCAGAAATGGGCTGGGGTTTTTTACAGAAACCTTAAAAACCCAAACCAAAGTAGATGCCACAAAACAACAACATGAAAAAAACCCCAAACATTCTGCCACTTCCTGTAAGAGGTCAAAGATAACATTTCAGTGTTACTATTTTCTCTTCCCCTTTTGCCACTACTCCAAAGGAAGAATTAGTTTTCTACTTTATGGTTATGACCTTCTTGGAAATAAATGCAGTCATTGAAAGCAGCAACCTATTAAAACGTACTTGTTTTCCACACATTGCAGAAATCTTAAATTCCAGTAAGATAGTTTTCCATGAAACATTCTTTCCATCCTTGCATGTATTTGGATTATAAATGAGGATTATTTTTCTACTGTGAAAATGGAGGTGCTAGTTGAGCACATTTTGTATCCTTTTTTTATAAGGTTGTAGTTCTATAGAGCTATGCTTTCACTTTTGGTAGCAGAGATGAATGAAAGTAAATCTGTAAAAATCTTTACTTTCCTCCATGTAGCCAGTGAGATGTTTTGCCATGGAGAACTTGTTTTTTGAATGTAGTTTCATTTTCTCTCTTCTAACTAGAAACAGTAAAAGATACCTTTCCTATGAAAAGACATAGGAAAAATGGCATATTCTTCATAAGAGGAAAAAAACCCCACCACACCCCAAGCATTGAAATATTTTGTATTTTTGTGGCTTTTCTTAATTTAATTTAAAATATGCACTTATCCTAAGAAAGCCTTTTCTCAGAAACTGTGGGCAAAACCTAGTCTTAGTCTGGAAGCAAATCTAGTCATACTTTTGATTGGCTTTGTGTTTATTGCACTTAAGCCTATGGCCCAGTTCTGTAAACATCATCTAAGTGTGTAACTGCCATCCTACGTATGACTCCTCAAGGTAGGAAAGATTAACATATGAAAACACAGTTGAAAGGTCATGCAAATAAAAAAACAAGTATAATAACTCCTCAAAAAATCGCGAGGAACGAATGTAGGAGATGGGTGTTGTGGGTGTTAGCGTAGAAAACACATAATCACTGAATGATTATATGGGTGCTTTTATTGAAGAGCTGTGGGAGTCGAGGTACAGACCCAAATCTGACTCCCACACGGATCAGAGATGGATACATTTTATACTCTTCTCTTACATAACCATAGGTTAATCATTACATTACTATTATTCTATTGATTTCACCCAAGCATGGATCCCAGTTGCTTTTGATTATTGTTACAATCCTCCCTAGGCATAACTTCAAGTTCCCTTTGATCATTGTTATAATCCCCCCTAACATAGTTTCAAGATCTTATAATAATAATCTATTAATCAGGCAAATAATAATCTATTAATCAAGCAGATATGTGCAGATGGATATGCAAGTACATACAAGTTCACATTGCTCTACTAAACATAATATCCATCTTTGTCACTAAGGTCTACCTTGACTACCACACTTCCAAACATTTTACTCTGTGCTATCATGGGTACTCAGACAAGCTTTGCAAAGTTAGCTACTCCCTCCTCCTGAGGGTTACTGACCTCATTGCAGCTGTGAAGTGACCCACTCCAGTCACTGATTCCACGTGGGAGCTCGCACAAGGACCCTGGACTCAACAGCAGTGGCTGAGGTGCTGCCCAAATGCTCTTCTGCTGACTTCTGGGAAGGCAGGAAGAAAGACCAAGAGGAGTGACAATGCCAAGGCTGCTACAAATCTCTGCTGAGGGAATGTGAGCCAAAGCTTCAGCTTCCCCTCTGTCACAGAGATCTAAGAACATGGTCACAATAGCAGCCAGTGAATCCTAAATGCTTCCTTAAATGCGGAAACATAATCTTCAGTACTTTGGATTATGAAGATGTTTCTCGAGTCTGTCTTAATTTCTCCAAAGAAAGTCTATTCAGCTAAATGTCAGAAAAATGACAGTGATCATTATCAAAAGCCACTCATTTGCAGGGTTGAGGGATGCTGAAACCATGACAAGTAAGCTTTCTGGGCCAGGGGTCACTTTATTTTTGTTTCTGAATGCAATGCTTTGTGCAAAAGGGTTTCTGAGCAGAAAGCCCATCAGCACTACAGTAATTAAGTAAATTCTGGCCCTTACTTGAAGGTCTGACACAAAAACAAATGAAACTGAAAGTATTCTCTCTGCAGATCTTCCTGGAGATGGGCAAAATTGTTTGAAGTGTAGCTATATAAAATTTTAAATTTTATACGGATTATGTATGAATAAAAAAATTTAAGCTAGAACTATTTTGAAATAGCTTTTGTAATGAATATTAGGTCTTCAGCCAGGGGAACAAATGCAAATGCATCTCATCTGCAGCTGCAGCGGAGTTGAAATGTGGAGTCCCTAACCCTACATGCACACTTTGAACACTTTTTTTTTCTTTCTGCTGACAGCCTTTTAGCAGTATCCCCCCAGGAGGCTTATATTATAAAGCATAATCTATCTTCTGTTTGATGAATTCTAGGATATTTCAAGAAAAAGTGCTGAAAGAAGCAGACTGCT
>NW_008683118.1:28864-52845 GCF_000695815.1 Acanthisitta chloris
GTCCAATGTGCCTGCTAACTGGCGAAGCCCTGATTAGCCTTATGTTAGGATTGAGTTAAGTATCCTATATGCTATAATGTAGATATTTCATTTATCTACCTAGTGCCTCCTCAGTCTGACTCCCCCTTGCCTGTAGCTGTGAGCCACCCTTCTCTGTCCCCACTTCATTGCAAAACGAACCCATCCAAATCAGCTCCAGCTTAACTGGTTTCCCACTGAAACGTCCAATTCCCTTCTTTCCCAGCTCCAACGCATACCTGGCTATGTAAAAGCACTTTGGTTTTTGAACACTTTTTTTGTCTTTATATTCTTTCTGCTAACTTGGAAAGGTCAGCTGGCAGAGCTGTTGTTTAAGCAAATACAGTTTAGCAGGGGTGACTCAGTAATCTGTATTGTCTGGTATCTCCTGACTTGCATAAGAAATGGAAAACAATAGCAGAGTCTGACTCCCTGGGGACTCTGTGGGTTTGGTTTTTGTTTTGTTTTTAATAAAAGCAAGAACATTTGTTGGTGATTGGAATGTCTTGGGATATTACACTGAGATCATATATTTTAGCTGAGCTTTAGTAGGCCTTGTAACTGGAAGAACTGCACAAAAGGAAGAATTGTTCAGTGCAAAAAGAGCAACTTTTTAATGTCTGCAAAAGACATTGCATTTTGTATGTGATCTCATGCTCTGAAGTGCATTGTGAATATAACTGAAAATATACTGTAAAGACTGTGTAGAAAGATACAGCCTCAACTAAACTATGTAAGAGAGATTTCTTTAAGAGAGAAAAAATTATGAAAGGGAAAATAAAATACCTCCAGGTCTCTATTTTGAAAACAATGCAAATGTCAGGCTGCATTTCATTTTCGTTTGTGTTGGCCATCCCTTTCACTAAAAAGAAAAATTGATCCAAACCTTTTCTACAGTTAAGAGCATAATGTTTCAACCATCTGTAATAGGTACCCTCCTCACTTCAGCCTTCTTGTAGTCTGCCACCACCATCTGTATTCTGATGTGCTGTAGAAGGGAATTAATCTCCTCACCAGTTTTTTTCTTTTTCCTTCCTACATTCATACAACGTTTCCTGTGAGACTGTGAACCCTCCTATCTGTGTGTGCCATAAAACAAATATTGGAATTGTAGGTCATTTTAAAAAAGGCCTTTCAAAGAAAAGTGCTTTAATTAACATTTACTTTTATTTGCAAAGGAGCGTTGAAGATCCTTTATATCAGGATATAGGTCATGGCTCCCAAAGAATACCAATGATGTACTGTAAACTCTGCTATTGATACATTAGTGTCAGGCTCCCAGGCTTATTAAATCTGCATGATTGTGAAGTACTAATTATTTCTATTCATTTCGATTACGGTAATGTGTGTGACTACAGTGGAGATCTGAGCCTGCTGCAGAAGGTGAGGGGAACACAGAAGAGCCAGTTCTGGTGCATGAGAAGTGGGTGCCAGGCAGCCTTGCTGTCCTGGCTGTGGAGGGGGACCCGAAGCACAGACACTGTGCCTGGCACAAGGTCACTCTGAAGTCTGTTGCAAAGTTCTGCCTGGAGTCTCAGGAGGCTCCACCCAGTGTGCAGGTAGGGGAAAAGTGCTACTGTCTCCGAGGCTTCTGCAGTGATGATAATTGACAGATCATTAGAAGCAGTATGAAAAGGAATGGGCAGGACTGACTGAAATTCTGACATGAGCTCTTGTTGTGGCTTTCCCTTGCTGCAGTGTGGCTGGAGCAGCCTTGGCCAGGCTGTGCTGGGGCATCACACACCCAGTTACTCCTGCACATGAGGTGTGGGGCATGGGGGAACCCATGCAGGGATCCCTTCCCATTCCCTGCATGAAGCAGAGACACTGTGGGATTTTTTTCCCATGTTTGCATTGACAACCTGAAGCTGTGAGGATTTCTTTCCTCAGGTGTTGGAGATAGAATGGGTAAAAGCAATGAAAATCTGCTAAAGACTGAAAATAATAGAATTCCTCATATTCTCCCTGTCTTCTCCAACCCCCTGGAGGATATGAATTCATCGGCCAGATAAGCAGGATACTTTATGCACTTGGCCACGCAATCTTGGTTTGGATCCAGGGGACTTTACAGGTGTAAAATTAACCACAGGAGAGGTCTTCTATTGTTCACTGACTGCAGTGCAAACGTATGGAGGACTACAAGTGAAAAATAATTAAAACAATATTTGAGTACATGTCTATTCTCTCTTCTTACATGTATAACACATGTGAATCCGTCCTCTTTTTTTGTGTGCACTTCTTTAATGCAAAGAAGTGAAACTTTCTTTTTTAAAGCATAGATTTCTCTGTGAAATTGCACCTTTTGGAGATATATTGCCTGTGCTAAGAGCACAGTGGTGTCCAGAAATGCACACAAAAATGAAAGGTTTTATTGTTTGGCATGAACAACAGAATACCTTGGAATGATCCTGTGAAAATACTATGGCAGACTTCTCTAACTTGGCTGCCAGTGCCTTTCAATAGCATACCTCTTAAAAAAATAAATCTGGATTTAACTGATACTAAAAGGTCATGGTCCATGAGCTACACTAAAAGGTTTTTAAACTTGTCCCAATACACATCCATCCAATGAAACAGGGAGGCTCCTTCTGAAATTTACTTCTATCCAGTATAGAAAATATATTTTTAAGTTCACCGAGACACACACACAGCAGACGAGACTGGTTCCAAATTAAGTGGGTTTTTAAATTTTTTTAAAAAAACATCTTCCTAATTATATCTTTTTCCTCAAGAGAGAGGAACAGCTGCAAAGGTGCCATTCTGATTTCCCTGATAAATAGCCTGCATTTTATTTACTTATTAAGACCATTTAGCACTCCTGAAAGGTGCCAGTTTGAGAGCTGTAGAGTGTACAATTATTTTTTTCCTTTTTTTCCTCTTCTTTTTTTTTCTTTTTTTTTTTTAAATTTTATTGAAGTGGCTGGAACTACTGCAGCACAGGCAGCTGTGTCATTAGCTTCCCTGCTGTGCCTGACAATCTCAAAAAAAAGAGGGATTCAATCAAATTTCTGCCTCAAGTGGGAAGGGTTGCAGAGTCACTGAAGCATGGGTGGGACCAAGGGGAGAAGAAAACAAGGAGTACCAGGGCAATGTGCAAGAGGTGGAGTGTGGATGAGCAAACAGAGATGAAGGGCAGCATTACTGACAAAGGTAAGGATGCACCTCAAAGAGGGAGCAGACTGCACAGCAGCTAGATGTGACAGTGGCATAGCACATCTACTCCCACCTCAGACACTGATCTGTTGTCTCAGTTTTCCCCTACCTGAATGCAAGCAGATTGTGCTTTCCCTTCTGACAGCACTGCACACTTGATTAAGGATCTAGAATATCATGGTGCTGTTAAAATAGATTAATATGCATATATATCATTGTATTCGTGTGCATACTGACTGAGGATTTCTGCCTGAGAGTTTGCCATCATAAATTACAGTGTGACTGCTCCAAACTATTAGTAATCCACTATTAGTGATTGCTTTGAGGGTGGAGGGGCATTTCATGGCAATTATATCTGCAAATATGTTGTTTTGTTCTAGTAGTTCTTATTTTTCCTAAAGCAGCAAACAAAAAGAAACTTACAATACAAACCACTGCCTGGTTACAAATATGAAATCCATTAGGTCAATTAGTAGCAGAAAAGGGAATTCTTGGGTCCATATTTGTGGTCATCATCAAATCTGCTTCTTACATTTATTGCAGTTATCTTAATCTAATGCCCCTTGCCCAGTCTGTGTGTGTGACTGCACATGTGTATGTGCACAGACACAGAAAACTTGCTCTAGGACAACCCTGCTTGATCAGGGAGGTTCAACCAGATGGCCCACTTTGGTCCCTTCCAACCTGACCCATTCTGTAATTCTGTGAAAACATGTATCAATTATTTGCATGTAGAAATACAGCTGGTTAGTGTTATTTCAACAGCATGCAAGCACACACAAACAGGTCTGCATAAAATTTCATGTAGAAAAGTTCTTTTTAAACATTGGCTTTGGGGATTGACCTCTCAAAACTATTCCCTTGGCCCAACTTCCTACCATGAGCAGCTGCATGAGCAGGTTTACAGCTCAGCTGTAGCTGAATGCAGGTTTGCAGTATCTTACAGTTCTCCTTTAACCTGGATTTAATTTGTGCTGCCAGTCCTGGTGGGATGGTGCTGGTTTATGTGGGCTGAAGCCCAAGAAGAGGTCAGGCTGGTACAGCTGCACAGAACCCAAGCCAGTGTCAGGACACTGCCCTGTCAAAGACCAGGGAGGTTAAAGAAAGTGTCAGTGCACAGCACCATGCAGCTCTACCCCTGAGTATGTTACAGACTAGGTTAAAGAAAGTGTCAGTGCATAGCACCATACAGCTCTACCCCTGAGTATGTTACAGACAGCACAGACCTGGGCCTAAACTATCCAATGTCAGCTAGATCAAGTGTGGTTGGCTGGTTTTTGCTCAGGGAATGAAAACTCCATTCTTTTCAGGCCCTTTGGTCTGGATGGGGACAGGACTTCCCATGTCTCTATTGCAGGCCCCTGTGCCTGTGGCCCCTTCCTCTGCTTCTGGAGGGAATCACTGTGAATTGCTTCATTTTCCTCTTCCATTGTCTGCGGTGGGGGGACATGGCAAAGTGTCTTAGAGACAGTATTGCTAGAGATGATCTCAGAGTGCAGTTGGAAAAAAGGCAGCAGCAGCAGCAAACAGGCAGAGGAGGAGAGCTAGGCAGCCCTGGCTCAGTCCCAGGGCAGGGGCAGAGCATCAGGCTGGCAAAAAGGCAAGTCTTGCATTGTCCCTCCTTGGCTTTAAGGGTCTGACGTAGATTTCAAGGCTTCTTCATAATGAAGCAGCTGGGCAACACCTGCAGGCAGTTTTACTTGAATCCCAACTGGATTATTTTGGGAATCTGACTGGGTGCCAGGCTGGCTGCTTGTGAGGAAGTAAATACTTAAAGACAAAATGTTCAAGTGTTTTGCCTAAACTGTATGTGCTGGCATTCGGAAAAAAAATTAACAGAGCAAAGTGTGCAGGCCAACAACAGCCCAGCTAGACTGGAATGTGGAACTCACAAAAAGGAGAGACACAGGAAGTCTGGATGAGGCACAGTGGTGTGGAGCTGCCTCTGCCCATGCATCCCTGCTGTGCCTGCCCACTGCCTGCAGCCCTTACTCTCAGCTCAGGCATCCCCCCACCTGGCTCCTTTGAACAGCACTGCCGAGTGACACCCAGGCACAGAAACATCAGGCACATGCTCTTAATGAAATCCAGCTAGTGGTTTTAGTGGATGGAGAAAATGGGGGTGATGGAGAGCCATCCCCAAATGGCTTTTAGAGTCCAGGTAGCACACTACAATGGTACAAGAGCAGCAACTTCTGGTTGCTACCAAGTTAGGATGAATGATGGGGCCAGAATTAAACCAGCCAGAATTAAAGCTTCTCATGTTATCAGGATAAGACACTAGTGCACAGGGCTAGCCAGAATTTAGGAGCCCATTCAGCATTTCTTAAAAGGCATCTTGGATGTGGAGTGCCCACTTTTAACATTGTCACACAAGAGCATTTACCATCCTCAGGGGAAGTGGGTTTGAAGCAATCAAACAAGGACAAGGTCAAGGACCTGGATGCAGGCAGATGGGCCAGGGAAAGATGCACCAGTAATGGACTGGAAGGAATGCCACTGTACCCAGCCTTAAGGGTAGAGGAACAGCTGGATAAAAATGTTCCTTCCAGCTGAGAGTCTGTTTTGCCCATTTGTTGGCAAAGGCAAGTCCAGTGTTTCTGGCAATGATCTCGGAGGGAGTGATACAGATGGTGAAGAGAAACCCTATGGAGTCAGGTCAGGTGTAGTAGCATCAGTTGCTGAAGAGTTCTTTAGCATCAAGGCATCTATAAACATGAGAGGAAAGAAGTTAGGAAGAACCACTTGCAGCCTCTCATCTCCCTTTGAGATCAAAAAAGGCAGCTTTTATCTTGGCATTTTGCACATGGCTTTGCTTTTTATGATTTTCTTGGACCTTCTGAAATCAAAACAAGCAAAATTTAGTGATTTGCTCACATGGGGAAAGTCCACACACGCACCTCTTGTGTCTCTGTGAATACTGTTATCACTTGTAGCTCTAACGAAGAAAGAAGAGTTCAAAGTAAAGGCTGAGCTACAACCCTGTTCATCATAGCATTACACAAAGAGAGTGAGCAAATTAGGTGTTACAAGGTATATGGTGTCTGTTGGTCCTGTCTGAAAGCACTGCCAGTCTATCTAGATCAGACAGACAAAATGTCCTAGTGCCAACATGGACATGTGGATGTCCCACAGGGATAAAGCCCAGTGTCATCCTGGCACTTCCAGTACCAACACCACTATGCAGCACAGCAGCCATTTCAATGACCTTCCCCTTCCCGTGCCATGCTGATAAATCCATCCAGGGCTGTGATGGAGGTGGGTTTGCCCAGCTGAGCAGAAAGCACTGCTAAAATTGCAGCCTGACTGCTTCAAAATCCTGCCTTCCAGCCAGCTTTGCTCTCTGTTTGCTCCTCCTGGGAGCCGTGCAGCTTGTGCCTGACTCAGGCAGACAGATCCTTCAACCCCCAAAACCAGATTTAGAGCCAGGAGCTGATGCATGCTCCCTCCCATTCCCACTTGCTAGCTCATGACAAGGTCTCCCAGAGCCCCATGATCATACCAGCCCCCCTGGCCCTGCAGTGCTTTTCTGCACAATAATGTGTGTCCATGGAGGAATACCAGTAAGTTCTGATTCTATATCACCCTCTATCTCTTGGTAGGAAGGGTTTCCTCTTTCTCTCCTGCTGACCCTCAAATTGCTGGTTTTTCATAGCGCTGCCGGTGTGCACTGATTTGAAATGGAAGAGGAAGATTCTTCTTTCCCACTTTTTTGTTCGTTTCTAAGCCTTTTGTGCTTTATTTCAGCCCAAGAACACAACAGCATTCTCTCATGCATTATGCCTCTCTTCAGCAATGTAGTTTGGATAGAAAATATCTCCTGTTAAAGTAAAAGGCAAAGCTGGGAAAGAATGCAGGGCGTTAAATACAGTGTCATGAGCTTGAGAGCCTTACCATGTGTTCCTCAGACTGGGATCCCTGCCTTAACACTGCCTGAAACACAGCTTTCCCTTCAGGCCCATCAGCAAAATGAAGGCTCTTCTTCCCTATTGCAAGTGACATCATCTGGGAAAGTCACAGCCCAAGGAGCACAAGCCCCACAGCATGGAAAACCTTTGTTGTTGCCCTCACAGATAAGGACAGAGCAATTCATCAGAATATGTTTCATCATCTTTCTTCTCTGTTACCAAGCCCTATTAATGTAATTGCCAAAGGAATACTGCTAGTTTGCAGTAAGTTCCTGTGCTATTCATTCAGTCTTAAGGGGATTTAAATGCTTTTTCTCACAGCAGCACAGGGAGGACTACACATGCATTGATCTTGGGGAAAAGATGGTGACCCCAGCAGTGAGGGTGGGATGCATGACAGCAACAGGGCCAGCAGCAGATGCATTGGAGACACCTCTTTCACTCTGCACTGCCAGCAAACATGGCTTAGACAAGGACAGAAGTTTCTGACCAGCACAGCTCACACATGTGTGGCTAGAGATTCAAGATCTCTGGTCCTTTCTAAGGATATAGGCATATCCATCAGACCTGATCCCAGGTCTTTGAACAAATGGGAGAATTCTCTCTGGCTCTGGCTTGGGCTTTTGGGAGGCAAAATGCTGGGGGAACCAGCTCTCCTCCTGCTCAGTCCCTGAGAAAGCCTGTGCCGCTGTAAGCAGGAGCATTACTTGTTTGGATGCTTCTGTGAGACCTGAGCTCCTTGGGTAAAGTTTCATCCTCCATGCACTTGAAAATATGGTCCCTGGGTGCTGACATAGTAAATCACCTGTGACATGCTTGAATCAGATGCATGGTATGCAGTCACCTTTCTTGATCAAAGGAAGGTTTCCCGTAAGCTTCTTCTTGAAAATTGCAGTTATGAGCCTGCTTCAGCCACCCATGCACTCTGCAACGGTCAGCAAAATGTGTTCAGATTTAATGTCAACAGCTTCTGGCGCAACACTCCTTTGGGGCAGAGCTGAGCAATGGGAAGAAGAGGCAAAATCTGCTCAGTTGTGATGACTTGTGTTCTGTCTTTAGCAGGTCAGCAGAGAACAAAATACACAATTACCCCCTTCAATGAAGGAAGTGGGTAATGAAGCAGCTGCAGGAGCAGGAAATCAAGCTGGAATGGAAACTTCAGATCAGATGTTAATGCACTTTTGCAAATAAATCAATGCACCAGTAAGTCATTCCCACCATCACCCCCAGTGCCTCCAAGTCTCCCTTGATCTTTCCCCTCCAAAACTAGTGCATTGTTACCTGGGCAAGAGTTTAGCTCCTTATTTCACAATATGCTTTTCTATATCAAATGTGTGTTTCTTGGTTGCACCCACCAAAATAGTGAGGTTGCTATTGCTGCTGCAACTTTAAAAAAATGCTCCTCAATATGCACAAAAGTCCTGTGCTTTGGAGGTGAGGGAAAAAATCACTGGCAGATGGTGGATTTTCTGAGAAAAAAATTAGTGGAAAGCATCTACAATGTCCTTCTGAGACCTGACTGTGTGAAAATGTATACAGAAGATTTGTGCCCCCTAGGGACTGACATTGGACCCTCTGGGAGTGACACCAGCTTCCTCTTTCAAGTCACTATAGTTAGTGACTACAACATGGTAATTTAGTTGCTCTTGGTCTCTGGGTAAACTCAGTTTTTCCACCAAACCAGCAATGAGTTGGCACGCCTTGCTTTTCCTCCATCTTAAGACAAGACAATGAAGCCATAGAGCATACAATAGTGGCTTTTTCCTGTGGGAAGACATTGTTGCCTGAGGAACCAGTGCTTTGTGTAACAGTAGCTTTACTAAAGAAGAGGAGATTGTGAAGATTAACCCCACCTCTTGCCATTTCTTGGGGCAGTTTACCCAGGGTTCTGCTATGGGGCAGTGCAGGTGGGATCCCTTTTCACCTAAGAGGTGCATAAGAACATAACTCCCTGAAATACTGTATCAGACCAAAGATTTATCTTATTCAAGAACTAACATTACACAGTGGCCAGAAGCAGACACCTAGGGAGAGTATGCTAAAAACGACTGGTGCAGCATCACCCTTGTCCTGACCCACCTTCTTCTGACTCCACCAGTCAGCTACTGTGCGACTTGCCAAGCCAGAGGCTGTGTTTGTGATTCAGTTTAATAGACTACTGATAGACTCTCCCCTGAGAACTTTTCTAATCCCTTTTTTTTCAGTTGCTTTGAGCCATTTATGGCAATGAGTTCCACAGCTGTAATTATGCACAGTATGAAACCAGTTTCTTTTCTCAGTTGGTTTTCAAGTCTGTGGCCCGTTTATTTCATGGAGTGCCTCCTAATTCTCATAGTAAGCAAACAAAATTTGCTTCCTGACCACCTTCCCCATGCCAACTGTGGTTATATTGCCCTCAGGCATAAGCCACCTCCATCATCTCTGTCACCACTGTAGGGGAGCAGAAGTCTTTGTTTCTTTAGTCCTTCACACATAAGAGGTCCTGTGCTTCTGATCAGCTCCTTCATCCTTCTCTCTACCCTCTCTACTTCTTCTATATCCCTTTCAGTAAAGGCTTACCAGAACTGCATACAGTAACCATGATGTGCACGCTTTATTGGTTTCTGCACCAGCATTGCCTACATTTCTCCTCCTGCAAATGTACAGCACAAGAGCAATGCTAATTATTCTGCCCTGCCTGCTGAAAGTTAATCTTCTGAGATAAGTGCATAGCCTGTCCTCCAGTGCCCATTTACTTACCGAGGTTAAGCGTGGAAGCTGGTCCTGGAAGAAGATTCAAGCTTGTGATGTTGGTACACACTCCCTGGACACTTAATTCATTCTGGTGAGTCACTGAAGAGGAGATCAGATGGCAGTGATTCCATGTGCTGCTATGAAGGCTGGCCTCAAAGGCATCATCAAAACCCAGTAGAACTCTTCAGCCATAGTCCAGAGTATCTCCAGGATTTTTATAGTGTTTTCAAAACCTAAAAAGCTCTGATCTTCTCAGGAAGGTGCTTGAAATTTCCTCGAGAAAAATGTTTATCTTTCTGTTAATAAATTTAGCCTAGACCCAGCTCAGTAAAACATTAAGCATTAAACATCTGCTGCACATGAAGAACTACTAAGAATGCTAAAAATGTGTAATCCCATTCCTATTTAGGTCTTTATTCATTGTGGCAATTAAATATGTGCATTAGTGCTCTACTGCATTAGGATCTAAGTACCTACATACAATTAAACACTGTGCTGAACTGGGTCCCAAAGCCAACATTGCTGTACAAGATTTTAACCTATATTTCTATCTCCTGTGTACATCAGATCAGTGCACTGAATATTTATTACTTGAAAGGATATTTTTGAATGAAGAGGAATTTACTTTAAAAAACGTCACATGCTATTTGAATGATTCTAGCTTGCAGAATTATTTTGTGACAGGACTACTTTATATGGTTCTATGAATAAATATTATTTAAAAATAGGTTAAGCTCATGATTGAACACTTCAAGACCATTCTAGACAGCAGCATGTTGGCAGGTTTGGCTATGTATATATCCAAAATTTCTGGGACTATATGTAAAGTAATAAATAAGAACTGTTTTGCCTATATATATATGGGATTTATTATAAAGAATACTGAGAAACAGGATAGGAGACATTTTAAAACTCATCTAATCCAATTCATTGCACAAGCTATAAGCTTGTGCGACCATTAAGATCTACAACAGTGCAAAGGCTTCAAGAGACAACACAAATGCTGCTGTTCTCACTGGTGCCTGCAGCTATCCCTGGTTTCTTTGGGTTTGCATTGTGAGCTTATTTAGCCAGGAATGCTTCTTTCAGCAGCAGCATCTGCAGCGTATTGAATACTGGAGCATGCTGCCATCCATTCTGCTTTCATCCATTTGAATTGCTGGAGTGACTGAGATGCAAAGAAGGCCCAGGACTTGCCCACGGCCACAGCTGCTTTTAAAAAGAGAATAATTTTTTCTGTCTCTTTGCTTTAACAACTTTATTGCAAGGCATCCTTGATACACATTAGACTATTTCTCTTTTTCAGAAGGGATAGGTATTCATGGATACCACTTGTGCTTCCACTTGCATACTTGACCATCACCTCTCCTGATGGAAAAAGTGTTCCCTGGGAATTACTAGTGAATTTTTTTCTCCTTGTTCTGTGAAGTCAGTGGAGAGAATAAACTAAATAATTAATTTTCTTTGGCACAAACAAAAATACACAAATTCTTGCCAATGTTGTCTATTATACAGTCCAATCTTGTCTCTCACTTAGCAGACCTGATGTTACCTCTTCTGAAGCTTTTTTCTCCAAGACCTGCCAGTATTTCACATCAACATATGTGGTAGTTTCATTGAATGACCACATGGCATCTGCTTATGCACTGTAACTTCTAAAACTTTTTGCCTCATGATTTTTCTCAATTTCTTGTATGATTTCTAGATGATGACAATGATGATTATGTCTAAATGGAAACCAGCATGTGATTCCATTCATGGGTCTTGTGGTTTTGTCTTTTAAATTCAAATTTTTTTAATGAAGCTGGAATTCCAAATTGGTCATAGACTCATAGCGATGGATGGCAGTGTCTGTGTCCTTGGAAAGACAGAAGCAGCAGTACATAACACCATGTGCTGGCATGCCAAAGTGCTAAGATTAACTTGATAACCTGATAATGTCTCAAGAGACCTGAGGGTACCCACAAACACATCAGCTGCAAATATGGTTTTCCCCCAGATTTCACTGGCTTCTTAGGACATGGGGTTATTTTGACAAAATTCATTAACCACCATCAGGAGATGAGCTCAGCTGCAGTATATTTGTATGAACTTGTGGTCTGACCCACCTTGGGTTTCTCCTTTCCAGGACCAGCCCTGCTCACCATTGTCTTCACTCAAGGGTGATAAGGTTATCTTTGCTCTGTCCTTGGTTGTGACATCACCAAATTACTCCCCAAAACAGTAAGAAACAGGTGAAATTTGAATTTTTGCTTTAATGAATCCAGTGAAGAGGTGTTGTGTTGTTCTGAGCTGCATGGTCATTGCTATTTTCGGTTACAGTGAGAGAACCCTCTACTTGTTAACATTAGTAGTGTTGCTTGCCACAGGCTGGCAGAAATGGGTTCACACAATGTGCTTTTTTCCACATGGCATCCCACATTCCTAGGCTCTCATGGGCTTCCATGGGAATATATGAATAAATTCAATTAAAACATTTTTTCATCCCTTTTTACTCCCACTCTGTTCACCAGATGTGCAAACTCATCCTGGGCTTTGGTTGCCAGCCCAGGCTTCCTTTTTTCTTTTTTTGTTTATTGAGTTACCCTCAGAAATGTGTATTCCCTCAGGGCCAGATCTTGGGTTCACTTAGTGCCCTAAAGCCCTTGGTCCTCAGCGTGTGTTTGCACTCACGTGGTGAGTGGGTGCAGCGCTGGGAATACATTCCTTCCTGTGGGGATTGGTCAGCATGTCCATGGCAATGCATGGATTAGAGCCGGTCACCCTCCCAGGCTGTTGGGTGTACCTGGCATAGCTAGCAAAAATTAGCACAACTGAGATCATATACATTTTCATTAATCTTCATGAGCCTTAAATAAAAGCAGCACTGCTGGCAGCTCTGATTAAGAGCTTTCTATTGATCATAAAAGCCTAACTCTAAAATGAACTGTTTAATGTTGAAGGATTGAGATAACAGCCAAATAATTTGATTTATCGCAAAAACAAGACATAAGAAGAAAGAAAATATTTCGAAATAAGAATGCTACAGTCTCTGTGGTAGGCCCTGAGCTAATTTCTGGCAGATCAGGAAAACACCCAACCCCCATGGCTAAGTCTGTACCACAACACGGGGTGGTCACAGCTCCTCGATGCCTGATGGGTGCCTTGGCCAGCATTATGTGGAGGAAGGAGGCTTGAGAAGCCTTAGATTTGCACAATTAATCCATTCC
This sequence comes from Acanthisitta chloris, assembly GCF_000695815.1. Classification (NCBI taxonomy): domain Eukaryota; kingdom Metazoa; phylum Chordata; class Aves; order Passeriformes; family Acanthisittidae; genus Acanthisitta; species Acanthisitta chloris. Next base: position 41,886 of record NW_008683118.1, read on the forward strand.
TCTTCTGTGTGTGTGTGTGTGTGTGTGTGTGTGTGTGCTTTCACATGCCCCCACTATAATAGATACACATTTTTATACAAAGCAAGAACATGAATACAAATTATATAGATTGTGTGTGGAAGTCACCTCTCTTATCCACTTCAGCCATCTGAAATCTGGACACTTGGGCTATTTATTGTTACTGGAAGGAGAGAAAGCAGCTCCTCGGTGCATACCTGTTTGAGGGGATCTGAGTCACCTTCTGGAAGTGTCTGTTTCTGTTTACATTCAGGGAGGGAATCAAGACTCTTATGAGATACCTAGTGTTTAGATGAAGCTAGATACTGGTACTCCTATGTGTGTGTGCAGGATGAAGAAGGTGTGAACAAGTGACACAGTATGTCATCTTTAGACTCTGGTGAGCCCACAGAACTCATTCACAGCAAGTCATCTGCCATTCTGGTGTGTATTGAAGGCTCTCACAGAGCTTATCATCCCAGGCACAAAATGCATTTGCAAATCCTCTACCATTATTATTATCTTTGATAATGAGTGAAAAAAACAGAGCCTCTCTTCTGCCCCGACTCTGCCTACATTATTGCTCCTCAGCAATATGATTTTCTTTCAGGATGGTGGAGTCCTTGGAAAGGTTTTGGCCATTCATCATCAGCCATGTAGTCTCTGGGAATAAGGGAATAGGGAGATGGTGGACAAGCCATTTGGAAGAAATGACACATAATCTAAACTTCTATATGCCTACTTAGCTCCCAAAATACCCACTCTGGCTCTGTTAGCAGCTAAGCATCTGTCAACCTGCTCTGCTGTAGCCAAAGCCTACTTACTGGCCAGCCAACTGTAGTCTGGGCAGTGGAGCTCTAGCAGGGATTAAGGCAGCCCTTGCCTATGAGCTGTGTGAGTTGTGCAGCTGTGGTCCAAAGACTAGGCAGCTCCTTCCTCCACTTGTCCATCAGAAAACTATACTTGCCTCTGGGTGGGCAGAAGTTTTCAAAGGAAACACAGTGTTTAAAGGTGTGTGCCAAGCGTGGGAAAGTATGTGCTGAGCATGAGAGACGTTCAGGAAGTGTGTGTCCACCTCACCAGGACTTAGAGTACAGGAAGCTCTCCCTCGGGGTATGTGTGTGAGTGGCATATCCTCCTAATGATCATTAGCTTATGGCTAAAGTTTTTTCAGTGTGCCTTTTTCATAAATGTGTGTCTATGTCTCTCTGCTTGTGAGCATATGCCTTAAAAAGAAGTGCATATGCTACTTTAGTCTGCCACCCAAATCCTTCCCCAATATACCATGTGGATTGTTCAGGACTTGTCCTGCTTTGATTCCCACTTTAATGGTTGCACTCTTTTTTCTTTCTCCATGTACATGAGTATGTCTAGATGACAGATAGCATCAAAGATCCCCACAATAATTTCCTCCTGGAGATCTGCCAGCAAAAAATAGGGCAGATAAGAGCTCTGTCCGTACACTCTTACAGTGGAATTAATCTGTTTCTTGTATTAAGGGGGGGCTGTGGTTTAAAATCAGCCTGACTCTGCCCTCCTCCACAGGAGGAAGAACATTCCCGGATTTCACTATTCCCTTGCTGCTTGTTGAGACTCTCTTCGAGTCACAACTTTCAACTACTGACCCTTTAAATTTCCTGGCATGGAATCACTTTAATGTCTTTGTGCTCCTTATTGCCCGGTAGATATTGACTCTGACAGCACTGCAATGGTTGCAGTTTTACTTTTGGTTATGGTTCAAAGATTTTAGCAGGGCTTAGTCACAGGCAAATAAGCATAGGGGAAATTCCTGTTTAGTTTTAGTACCCTAGGTTTGTTGGCTGTGCCTTGTTGGGGCAGCTCACTGTGGGTGAATTTGCATTGTCAATAAATAACTGGATGTTAAAGCACAGAGGGAGTGTTCTTTCTCCCCTGTTGTTTCTTTGTGTGTTTTGAAGTTTATTCTTAATTCCAACATGCTATGCCCATGTGAATAGGAACATTTCAAGCACTATCTGCTTGCTGTGATCCCAATAAACAGCGGATGCCACTAATGGAGTCCCTAGCACGTTTTTGGAAGAGAAATATAGCTGGCATATGGCACAGAAGAATAATTTCATAGTAATAAGCCAAAGCCAGTTATTAGCAAGGCGCTGCTTTGTAGCTAATGGTGTTATGGATAATGAGGGTGGCAAAGAAGAACCTGTTTTGAGTGCTGGGAAACAGCTGATGGTTCTCCTCAGCAGAAACAATACCATTCCTAAAACACCACTGATCCTTTGATAGACTTTCGGGGAAGCTGTCACAGTGCTCAAAGCTGAGTTGCAGCACAGCTTTGGAACTGGGCTGTGCTGCAGCTGGCAGGAGAGCTTGCTGGCAGCTTAACTACAAAGTTAGGCCAACCTGAGCAGCTGTATAGAAAGCCCTGCAGGTTGCATGGCCACGCAGCCATTGCCACTGTGCTGCTGCCCCATGCATTCACAAGCAGCAAATGTTTAGGTTTCTGTGTACAGCAGTGATAGCCTGTCAAAAGTAAGAGGCTGAATTATTTTCAGGTTGTTTTGGAAGAGACTTGTTCATTTATTAAAAACCACTATCTCTCTGAAGGATTTTTTATAGCGGTTGAAAAAAAGATCAGCAATGATACGAGTGTTCATAGTTTATTCTTCTCCACAGGCAACTTTGTGAGTGAATCACACTTCTGGCTTGAAAACAGATTTCCAGTTCTGCACAGTCCCTGAAGGGAACCCTGCTTATTGTAATGAAAAAAAAAAAAAGGAAAAGAGATAAAAGCAGGAGAGTGGGGCAGGAGAGAAAGACGAAAGCAAGAGAGAAAGAAAAAAGAAAGAACAGGGAAAAGAAAAGAGGAAAGGAAAGAAAGGAAGGAAGCCAGACATTAAAAAAGAACAAAAGAAAGAAAAAGAAGGAAAATGTGGACCAACTAAAACAAGCTGAAAAAAGCTACTGTTGGTGACCTAGATGTTAGGGAAGCAAAGGGCTGGCACTCGAGGATATGCTGATGGATACGTATGACCACGCACGATGACCAGACTTCTTAAAAGTGGCTAATGATTTCAGGTGCCTCAGTTCCCAGTGACAGAAACAAGCCAGACTTGTAGAGAACCGATTTCCCAGAGTGTCCTGACAAACCACAGGTATCCCATGCTCACCAAGCCAACCTTGGTCTGGACCTCTGTCCCTTCAAAACACTCTGGCCCTTGCTGTGAAGGGAGAGTGGGTCTAACACACGCCCAGCCTGAAGGTTTTCCCCAACAGCAGGAGCCATGGTGGCTTCCCCAGCCTCCCCCTGCAGCACTGACACGTACACCCCCAGCAGAAATTAGGAGTTTGATATTTTGTATAAAAACAAAGCCAGCAGCAGGTTCCTGTGGCAGCCCTCTCCCCACACACCTCAGATGTCTGACCAGTTGCCATGCAAGGGGCTGCAGGCACAGCCTCCCCATGCCCCCGTCCACCCATGTCCCCCAGCACCCTGCTAATGGCACTGCCTCCCCCAGGGTACCAAAGGCCATATTAAATTATTGCTAATTACAACAGGAGCAGCAGTGGTACCAGTGTCCCTGGCCACACATGCACAGGCCCTGTGCCCACACTGGCCACAGGTGCAGTGGCATCCACCCTTGGTGGCCGTAGGAGCTGCCCTGTTGCCCACCCCAAAGGGTTTCCCCAAGGTTTCACAACCCACTCCCCTATGACAGATATGGTTCCCACACACATCAATATGGTTCCCACACACACGCTGAAATACAGACACCTCTCGAGTAGCTGTTCTGCAGCTGCTATAACCCAGAAATTTCCACAAAAAGCTGTTTCCAGTGGCACTTGCCTGGGGTCTGCAGCCATGGCAGGGTGGGTGCCTGTGCACCCAGTCTGCACCACCTTCCTTTCTTCAAGCCACACTCAGTGGGAGAGCTGAAATGTCGTGATCAGAGCTCACAGGACAGGGTGGTGGAGAATTTTGTTCCCCCTGTCTGGGAAGCCCAGGCCAGCCGGTGAATGTGAGCCAACGCCACTCAGCAAAACCCACCCCCGGCCCCTCGCCATCTCCCCTGATGAATGAGCTGCAACACACTCAAAAGGTGAGAAGGCCCAGCCAGACCCATATCTCGCAAACCTTGGCAAAACTATGGTAAAAACCTGTGAAATAGGCTTGCTTTTTTTTTTCCCCCTTCCATTCTGTTTTCATTTTTTGTTCATGTTTTGGGCTCCATGCCCCAGTGCAGCATGCCTGAGCGGGTCAGGGCTGCAGGGACAGGACCATGGCAGAGCCCCAAGTCTTACGGGGTGGGAAGGAGGGCGAGTGTCAGTCTGAAGCATTCAAAAGAACGCTGTGCTTCTTCTGGAGTGACGTCAGGCCACCTTTTCTGCTTAAATTGTAGTAAAAATAAATACAGCTAGAATGTGTGGGCATGGTTTGGAAAAGGATAAAGGGGACATTTCAACATTGGTCTTACTGAAGTGGAAATGATTTCTGATAGCCAGCTGGAAGCTGGCACAGGCACTAGGCTGAAGTTGAGAGTTCATGCAGCTGGGGTTTCATAATACCAAATAGCTAGTCTTTCATTTATTACTTGAGTCAGATCCTAAAATCTTATTTATATGATTAGTCCCTCTGGGCCATATCCTTATTTCTCTTACACCAGACTGACTCAGAGGAGGGGACGTCTGTGAAGCAAAGCCTCCTCATTAAAAGGTCCCTCTAGAATGGAAAAATAAAAGCCGGCTATGGTAATGTCCTCTAGCCTGCAGCTAGGAGGCACAGACCAAGAGAAATGAGCTACACACCAGGCAGCTCTCTTCAGCAGAACTAGCACAGCTCTCCAGAGTCCTCCACTCCTTCCTCCTTCAGATGAAGGTTCAGTTTAAGTACCTGGTGCTAATCATCCAGACCATTAATTTTTTGGATTCAATTTACCTCAAAACCTGCTCCCCCCTCCACACTCAGCAACATGGCAGCTGTTACTAGGCAAGTATTTGGTGCTTCATTTGAACCTATAGTCAGGAGCCCAGGATATTGTGATGAACAGGTTGGTGTGTCACACAGAGTGGATTCAGCCACTTTGCTGCAGACAGAGCCATGTCTGGACAGAAGATGCTGCATGATGCTTGGCCTGGAGGACAGGGGCTGCTGGCAGGGCACGTGCCCTTAGCAGTGCAGTAGCACCCTCATTATGGATTTGGAGAAAGGATATACTGTGTGAGACATCAGGAATAGGAAATCCCTCCAGCAGAATGATGGGCAGAGTGGGGAGGCACATCTACTCCGAGTAGACTCTGGCAGAGAGATGTCTGAGATCATGGAGACCTGAGCTTGTCCATCCATACAGTGAAGCACAGGTTTGTTTTTAATCATAGAATCTGGTTGAAAAAGACCCCTAGGATCACTGAGTCCAACCATTAACTTAGCACTGCCAAGTCCACCACCAAACCATGCCCCTAAATGCCACGTCCATGTGCCTTTTGAACACTTTCAGGAATGGCAATTCTACCACTCTCATGGTCAGCCTATTCCTATGCCTGACCACCCTTTCAGTGAGGAAATCTTCCCCAATATCTAACCTACTCTCCCTATGCATGCCTTGAGACCATTTCCTCTCACCCTGTGAGAAGAGACCAACCTTCACCTTGCTACAACCTCCTTTCAGATAGCTGTAGGGGGCGATAAGGTCCTCCCTGAGCCTTTTTCACCAGGCCAAACACTCCCAGCTCCCTCAGCCACTCCACATAAGACTTGTGCTCCAGACCCTTCACCAGCTCTGTTGCCCTTCTCTGGATGCACTCCAGCACTTCAATGTCTTTCTCAAAGTGCAAGGCCCAAAACTGAACACAATATTTGAGGCACAGCCTCACCAGTGCCAGCTCAGCCCCGCATACTGCCCAGGCAGCTGAGCCCTGTAGGCAGGATTTATTAACAAGGTGTAAGTAGGAAGGCAATTCCTTCAAGCTTGATTCTGAAGCTGGGGGGAGTTTAGCATGAATGCCCCTGCATGTGCCCCTCCTGCATATCTAATCCTGTGTCTACCTCTTACACAGACAGTTTGGGGCTCCTTGCACCTGGAGGAGTAGACTGCCATATTTTAATTTCTAAGCCTGCACCTTAATCAGCAGCCTCTTGCAGTAACAGTTGTGGAATGAAAAAAAAAAGAGGAGAAAAGGCAGGAGGAGGAGGATGAAGAGGAAGGAGGTGGCTAAGCTCTCTAGCACACAATATGAACTCGAAGGCAACCTGCTTTTTGGACTCTGTTCATGCTTTGCAAATATCCCCAACAAATCAGAGATGGGGGAAAGACTCTGGAGCAAGATCCTGCAGAATCAGGGCTGCAGGATTACGTACAGTGCACTTATTCAGGGATGTGAGAGGCTCCAGGATCCAGGGCAGAAATTCCCCAGCAGAAACGTTATGCTGGGGGGAATTCACCAATTACTCCTGTTAGCACCTGCAAGCATACTTTTTAACAAAGCAGCATTCTCTCATTCTGTGGAAATGTACAGCACATCCCGCCGGGCTAATTAAATCACAACCCCTCCCTTGCAAATAAGGGCACTGCAGTGGGTGTATGTGAGCTCAGTCCCTGTGCACAAAGAGTGACCGTCCTCAGGTTGGATTCCAGGAGGCAAATAGAGACTTCCAGCAAAGGGATCTGCTCTGTGCCTGATGTCACAGCTCAGCTGGCTCAGCAAAGCAAACCCTTCTCCACTTCCCACCCATCCCGAGCAGCTGTGCCATGCACTGTGCCCACCGAGCTTGCACCCAACTGCCCACACTGCCTGAGAGCAGGTGAGCTCTGCTGGCTTCAGCTTCCCAGACCCTGCCTAATTGCAGAGCAACACAATGTGCCCCAGAGCAGTTAGTTTGGTCACCCTGAGGGCCTTTGTGCAGGTCCTATAAAACATATGCACAGTATGTCCCGCGCAGCGCAGTTCGGTGTGCAGCGCAGTGATGTCGCCTGCACCTGGACACCTCTGGGACCCGTTACCATTGCTGAGGGTGGGATAAAAAGTACTTTGTTTCTTGCCTGCATTTTTGAAAACTGAGAAGACTGCTCAGGGATTTCTGAAGCCTGAGTTGATTAGCAGTTAATGATGTGTGTCCTGAGGAAAAAGTAAGATTAAATGTTGTGCTGGTATTGAGCAGGGCATTTTAAGCTTGAGATTTATAGCTATTTTGTTAGTATTTCATGAAGTGTTTAGGTCTGCTCAACTCTTGGTTACACAGCCGCTCAGTATTTTGAACACTCATTTTATGCAGATATAATTTAAACAATCAATGATGTATGAAAGTGTGTAAGTGTATGTGTTATAACTGCACATTAACTCTTAGGGAATGCTATTGAAAAACAGACACACATAAGCTAACTCCTTCAGCAATCCAAGATGAGGTTGCTGGCTCATCCCAGGGCCATCCCAATCCCAGTGCCAGCTGCCTTACAGCTTGGGCACTGCACCTTCCAGCCTGGGAAGGGTGCTGTGGCAAAGCTTGTCCTATTTGCTTGTCGACTCAGCCTTCACTGCTCTCTCTTGACTCGTCTCAGCTGGAGTTGCCTTACACTCACTTTTGAAGCACTGCACAATTCTGCCCTTTCCCATGTGTTGTATTTCTGAGTTATGTGCCCACCTGTGGCCTCTACCCTGCAGGCATGTCCCGATTCAGCTGCCTGGGTGTCACCCCACACTGTTTCTGTGCAAGGCCCTTAGAATGTGGTGCAGCATTGCTGGAAGAAGGTATGATGCTCTTACTACTTTCATGTTTTGATGCCTCCCTCCATGAAGACATGCTTCTGTCACATTCCTCCACGAAATCCCATCTGTACATATATAAATTTAAAAGAAGGGCAAGAAGAAGGAGGTGGTGTTTCCTAACCTCTTAGGAGAGAAACAAGTCATGCCTTCTCGTACTTTCTAGAACTTTGTCACCATAGCAAGATAAAGGTGTGCTTATAAAAATGTGTAAGAGCAGCAAAGTTGCAGTGGAACAGGCTTCAGACCTCACTGATGAGTCTTGGGAGGGCACTTGCACTGCTGAGCTGTTCCTGTTCCTGTACAGCATCCTTTCACTCCTCTTATTACCTGGGCTAAATAGATTCATTGAGGCGTAGGTAGGTTGAGCCATGCTACATTCATAACTTCATTTTGCCTTGGAGATGTACTGCAAGATCAACACCTAACACATCATGTTTAGCAAATAGTGGCAATACAGTGCATAGAATGATCCCCTCACTTGGAGAAATTTCCTTCACACAGCACCATGTGTGCAAAAGAGTAATTGTTTGCAAACATGAAATATAACCAAACAGGCTAAACTAGACTAAAGTTTCAGGTCCTACATAGCACTTAAGAGTTTCCAGTTAATTGAACACTCCACTGATAAATGCACATAGCCACATTTGGGGAGATACTTGTTTAAAAGGAGCCTTTCTACCCCAGGTAAACCCTAGGGAAATAGTTTACAGTGCAAGCCTGCATTGTATTTTACAATATGTAAAATTTATATCTTATGCAAAAGAAAAGGCTAAAGCTAGAACTGGCTGAAATAAATGAAGCAAAACATCTCTCAGAAGTTCTTAATCTGCACGTACAAAGTTTTAAGTCTTTAGTACATATGCACTCATAAAACTTGTGCTTTAATTTGCTACATGCACGGACAGAAAAGGCAGAATAAGTAACGTTGCTCAGTAGATGATCTGTGTTATTACTGTCATTGCCAGTATGGAGCTCATGCAGGTTTTGTTACTGGGGTAGCTGTGAAAACCTTCCAACTTTTTCTCCTCCCCTCACTTTCCAAATGCAAAGCTGAATTTCTATCTTGCAAGAGGTACTATGGCTCCAATTATAAATTGGCTCTGCTCCCCAGCCTGACTGAGCCCACTCTGTGTGGCCAGGGGGATTAGCAGAAGTCAGCTTAAGTGATTTTTTTTAGAGGAAACAGGATGCATTGTATGTATGTGAGCCTTCCAAGGCAGCTTAGCAGAAGCACAGCAGCACTGCCGACAGGGATAATGGCACTGCTAATAGGTATGGCACATCTTCCAAATGCATTCAAAATACTGATGGCTGCAATGCCTTTTCTTTCCTGTTCCCCCCCCACCTCGAGTGACAAACATGAATGAAAACCTATAAAATAATGGTTTATTTTCACTAACATCCTCCTGAAGGAACGCTGACTTAGTCTAAAGTTACCTGATAATTTGGAAGAGAGAGGTTGTTTTAATGCATTGTAAAACAATCATTTGAATTGTGCTTTTGCATTGGTTTTCTGTAAGTCTAAAGGTCATGTTCCTACTTACTGTAGGACTGTATCTGGTGTATATCCAGATTCACAAATAGCTAAAGAATAAAAATTCTTTCTTTGGCAGCTGGAAAAAAGTGTCTTAAGCAAAATCATGTGTTTGAATCTACATCCAGACATGGGTCTTACTAGTTCAGGTCTGGAAATTTCTCCTACAGTCAGACATACATTGCAAGCCATTTATTTTAAACAGAGCACTGGGCTTAATTTGGATTGCCTTATCCATACAGAAAAAAATTATAGATATTCATAAAAAATGATCCTTAGATCATTCAGACAATAAAGTTTGAATCTAGAAGAATAAACTCTCATGGTTAATTTGATTTGGCTTTCTAGGAGCCCCTTCTTTAGGCAGACCTTTCTACCCCTAGAGTTGGGGATGGGGCACTTCTTCAAACAGCAAATTATTGTACATGTCAGAGCCTGAAAAGCATTTTGAAAGCAAAAGGAAGTGGAATTGTCTCAAATGTTATCACAAAATCCTTTCCTTTTGGATTAAAAAATAGTTCATGACTTAATACTGATTTTCTGTGAACATGTTTATTGGCCGAGAGTATTATCCATTTTTTTGGTGGAATATCAAAACTGTGGGTTCTTCTACCTGATGACTCTTTGGGTTGCACAAATTTCAGGGGTCATATGGTAAGATTTTTGTTTTTCTGATTGGATGAATAAAACATCTTATATAAGTAAAAAGCAAACACCCCTGGTGAATGAGGTGCTTCTGGCACAAACACTTGGAGGACTACTCATTCATTCTTAAAATTCATGCCACTTTCCCACACGAGGGTTGTCACATACTTGGCAGTGGTCCAAATAACATAAACCATAATCTAGGAATAAAAGCAAATGAATGCAGGTCTTTTAGCTGCAAAACATCTACAGCTCAGATTCTGAAAATTATTTTCAGCCATTTCTATTAACAGTGTTTGCTGTAAAACAAAGCCCATTTTTACAGATGGCTGTGTGTTAGTTCTTCTGGGATTTTTTTTTAACCCTTAACTCCTGCATTTTATCTTCTTTTGTAGGTTTGAGTTTGACCATCAATGCTATTTTCATAGAACTATTTGTGTTCTAATTAAGCAATAAAGAGCAGAGCCTGTCCTGGGGATTAGGAGTGACTTGGAGTGCTGGGGCAAAGCTGAGAGCCATTAGTGACACCTGGCCATTAATTCTCCAGGAGATGCTAGTGCCAAACTCATCAGGGCTGTTTCTAAGAATCCTTGATGGGTTTTTAATGGGGAAAAATATATTTTTGACTTTTGGAAAGTACTGGAGGGCAGGCGAGACTTATACAGTTTACCATGGAGGAGAGGACAAGAATAAAGGGAATATGGGTGACTACAGCAATGTCTAAAGGAAAATATTTTCGTATTTGTTAGTTCACACACACATTCCCGCAGAAAGTAGATGTTCAAAATGCAAATCTGGGAGAAGAGGTGGGAAATATTTTCAAAGCTACCAACTTCCAATAGACCAAATTTCACTAGGTGAACCAAGCTGATGTCAAAACGCTACAACACTTGCTGTTTATCAGTTTTAAAACCACCCCCATTGCTGTTGCTTGATAACCATATAGAATAATGATACAAAAAGCTTATCAATTAACATATTTATGCTTTACTTGGCAGGGAAGGAATGGTGGGTATACCTATTCTAAGCACTTCTGCATTCCTG
>NW_008683118.1:52860-55910 GCF_000695815.1 Acanthisitta chloris
CTGTTCCCATCCCACCCTCCTCCTCCATGCTGTTACAGCACCTACATCTGAGACAGCCTTGGATTGCTTCTGGGAGAACACTTTCACTAAATTCTTACAGGATATTAATGGACATTCATGTATAGTGTTGCCATATGAACATTTCAATGACCTAGATAAATGTGCATAATTTCCTTTGTGTGTAATGGGCATGAGTGTTTAATTATGACAAGTTGTGACCTCCTCCATGCTGTTACAGCACCTACATCTGAGACAGCCTTGGATTGCTTCTGGGAGAACACTTTCACTAAATTCTTACAGGATATTAATGGACATTCATGTATAGTGTTGCCATATGAACATTTCAATGACCTAGATAAATGTGCATAATTTCCTTTGTGTGTAATGGGCATGAGTGTTTAATTATGACAAGTTGTGACTTTTGTAGTTTATCTCCACCACCCCAGGGAGCCCTTGAAAATGAAATTTCCTATTCCCTGGCATGCAGTGAGTGCAGTTTTACAATAAACCTATACTAGGAAATCATAATCCATGTTGCCTCCTCCTTTTTCCTCCACTTAGTGTATACGTAGGGGTACAAACACTGAAACGGGAGTTGTGTGAGATGGTAGGTTTGTACAGGAAGCAGAAGGTTACAAATTAAAAGAAAGATTTAATGGAAAATGGGCTGCAAGACAGCAATCAGGATGAGTTCTTTTTTTTACAAGTCACTTAAATTACTGACCACACATTAATTCTGAGGTTAAGTCCGTTAGTTAAACTAATCACTATTAATCAATGAAGCTGTTAATCAAATTGCTGAGAGCACAGGACCAAGTAAATTGGACAGTCAGATAATCTCTTGGGCTGACCAAAGATGCAGAAAAGTTTATGTCCCTCTCAGAGCTGACTAGTTTGCATACTGTCTAAAAATGATACCTGCAACAGCATTAAACCTTGCTATGCCTTATTTTTTGGGGTCTTTTTACTCATCTCCTGCCTTTCTGCCACTTGCATGCTTTTGCCCCCCATTTGCATCCTCTCTCTCTCACATATACATGTGCAAGTGAAGATGGAAAAGGCTTGCAATGGAGAGGTTTCAAGTGGAGGATTGATGGCCAGCGATTGTGGAGCCAAATCACTCGCTATACTTGCTCTGCACTACACGATTTCCTGCTGTTGTTTATAGTTACAGTAGATAATAAAAACTGTTACAAAACCCTCTTAACAAGAAAACAAAACACAGATGGCATGTTGAATGTAAAGCATCTGGGGATGGTAATCGACTTTGGCCTCAAAAGCTATTTTGTTCCATCCCAGTTTTCTTGACAAAGTGGGAAAGGGACTTCAGGAAATGCTGCACAAGTTGCTGGAGTGAACTTTGCCAGCTACCAAGAAACTACCAAGAAACTCTATGCTGGGAAGTAGCTGGGTCCGTGGGGGAAACACTTAGGGCTAATGCATAGTGTTATCTTTTGAGGCCTTGGCTGGGAGAGCCTTCTATAAGGTATTCATTCCTCAAACTGATAGCCAACTATTTGAGGACCTGCATGGGTACTTCTAAAAGAAAGAAAATGTGGTTATTATTTGTGCTATAAATTCTGAAAATGGAATAATAGTCAAGGCTTAAAGACCAGATGATGCCTCACAGAAAACTTTTAAAAACATCCCATTGAGAAATACTTATATCATGTGTCATATTTTAAGTCTTTCTCCTCCTTTGTTCTTTGGTATTACAGATAGCAAAACAGATCTGGAAATCAGTTGCACAGCGTATGTTTGGCATGACTTCACTGCCCCTTTCCTGTTTGTCAGCCTGCCTTTGCAGCCCAGGCCACAGAGATCAGCCAGGTTCACTTTCAATGCGAAGGTCCCTGCAATGAATGCATTTATCTATTGCCAGAGGCCAGCCTTGGAGAGTGCTACCTGCTGAGGGAGTATTACCCACTTGTTTGTGAGAACATGAAAACAGATAATGGCAGATAACAAAATGGTTATGCCCTCGTCCTTGTTGGCGAGCAGAAAGCAATGGAGCGTATCTTGGGGAAGATTTACGCCAAGATGCTTTGGTCTTATTCCCTGGTGTGAGCCGATGCAGGCCAAGCAGGCTGCTGCAATTTATGCTGACTGCTTGAGGCTTCCTCTTCCAGCAGACATGAATTTCACTGAGCAAGAGAGCAGCTTCCACATCTGCTGTGCTGTGTGACTTCAGGCCTCTGGAGTCTGGACAGAAACGATAGATGTCAGGGCCTACATTTGGGGACATATTTAGGTGTCTCTTTCTGTCTCTTTTCTTCCGGGGGGCTACCAGTATTGCCCTCAGGTGGTCCAGAGTGCTCAGCAAAAGCAGTATGAGGCAGAGAGGACTGAAATCCAGGGAACAAACAAGAGGCTCAAGACTGCATATTTCTTTGTTCCTACTGACAGAGCCTATTCCTCTCTCACCAGACATATCCTGAAAGCACCACCACGCCTATGAGTGGCTTGCAATGTGACAGGGGACAACTTGTTGGTAAACTGTTTGAATGCAAGTCACAAGGGTGACTTTGAAGTGGCTTTGAAGCTGGCACGGATTTTGCTTGCCTGGTTTGGGTATGGAAAATTCGTGCCAGGTATACAGCAATGCACTAGGCATAGCAGAAGAGTGAGTGGGTTTCATATTTTGGTAAGGACAGATGATGCTTCACTGGCTTCATGTGACTACAACAGCATCAGCCTAGAGTTCACAGTTATTTTGAAGAGTGGCTACAACAGCATGAGCCTAGAGTTCACAGTTATTTTGAAGATGTGGGTGTTTAATCATCTACCTTAACTCACTGTGGTGTTGCTCACTACTTGCCAGTGTCTCCAGAATATCAGAGTTCAGTGAAGGTGTTCTGGCTATGTGGTAGGTTTTATGCCCTGTTGGTTGAGCATTATGCATAGTTTTTGAGAAGTAGAAGGAATCTGAGTAAGGAAGACACTCATTGACATTCTATTGCACTTGCATGAAGTTGCCACTTACCAAATTTTTAAATTATAATGGTATTTCTGACAGTCACAGTAGTCTCCTATTGGCCATAAGGCCAAGA
>NW_008683118.1:55957-64198 GCF_000695815.1 Acanthisitta chloris
CTATGTGCAAGGCTGTCACGGCAGAAGCTGAGCACTGCAATGAAATCCAGCAAGAGCCTGTGACTCCTCTTAACCACAGCAGTGTTCAAAGCCAGGTTGGATGGGGCCTTGAACAACCTGGTCTGGTGGGAGGTGTCCCTGCCCATGGCAGGAGGTTGGGACTAGAAAGTCAGCAAGGTCCATTCCAACTCCTAAAATTCTATGATTCTGTGTGAGCACACAGGGGTTTAAATGACATATGTGGCCAAGCATAAAGGCTTTGTCACCAGAGGACATGGCCAAAAAGTGTTCATGGAGCTTAGCAGTGAAGACAGAAGGTGCACTTAGCCTCAGACAGGGATATATGACTGCAGACATGTCACCTCATTCATATGGGGGACAAGGGTTTGAACCTGAGCCTCTGATACTCTGTTGCCTGATCCTTACCCTTCAGCTTCCTTTATACCTCCTCTGTCATTCTGAATCTGTTCTCTCTGCCACTGCTGCCTCGACTCTGAAAAATGTTTCAGACACAGTTTCATTGAAGCCGTATGTTCAGTTTGCATTGAAAAGGTGCAGGTTGTTGAAGAACTCAGAAAACATTATGAGGGAGCATGGACTCGTGGCATTTATTCATGAGGTCAGACAGTGGCTTAAAGCCTCACACTCGTCCCCCAGGAGGCAGGTACTACTTTCTCCTCCTCCTCATCTGCTTCTCCAGTCTGCCAAGCACCTGGCCTGTTCCTGGGAATTACCCAGTGCCATTAGATGCACCGCCAGCTCTGCTCTCCTATGTTCTGATCTCATGGGTCCAGATCATAAAATTGTACTACTTACATGAAAAATACGAAGGTTGGCATGATGACAAAGTACTACGTTTAATACTGTAGACTAGACATATATATGCATGCATATATGTAAACAAAACCAGACCTAGTGTTTTGTGGTGTGTATTTTCAGCAGTCTGCACACGAAATCAGACATGGCAGATGGTTGGTCTCTCAGCAGGGTAAGAATTAGGATTATTTGGGTACCTTAGCTGTTCCTTGATGCATATGCAGTTCAGTTTAATGATAATTGTGATAGTTTTTTAAACCAGGGGTATTTTATGTTCTTTGACATGAATTCAAGGCTCATTCTTGACTTTGCTTTTAAAAGCTTCACGTGTGTGTTTGACGAGGATAGCAGCATAGGGTAAGGAAGAAAATGATAGTGTGTGAACATGCATTATCTTCCCAGCAGGGACGTGACTTGCCCCTGAGGGTCATGTCGACAGGCATTTAGAGAGTGAGATACCTGGAAATTTTGTGGTGAACTGCTACAGAGACCAGGAGGGATAACTTGAAGGGGCTGGATGCCTAGGCATGGGCCAGGAAGCAGACAGCTGAGGACTAGCACAAGGCAGACCTGTCTGCTGCAGAGGGAGGTAAGTCCATGCAGGCACTCCTCCTCCCCCATCTTCAGAAGGCTGTGATTGCCTCTGTGAGGATTTATCACTACAAACACTCTGAATATTTTGCTGGCGACTACGTCTTACTTAATTGAGTGGAAAATAAAAATTACATGGATGTGGAGGACTTATAACAATGTAGAGATGGGGGGAACATGTGCTTTTTAGAAAATAAAAGCCAGCAGTCCCCCTGCTACATCCAGTACTCAGTGTGTAAAATATTTGCATGCACTCAATGTCTGGAGCTAGACATGTCTGCATAACTTTGAGGGTCTGTTTGATTCCCTTATAAAGTATTTAAGCCCAATCTGGTATGAAGCTAATTCATTTTCCCTTAATTCCTGCTCAGATAACAGGAAGCCAAAAAATAAAAACAGCACAACAGGTTCTGTGGTATAGATGCAGCATATTTTCCCCAGAGATGACTGGACTAGGGTTCTGATGTGCTTTGCTGGCATGGGAATAGTGGTATTTGGATAGCAAAACTGTAGGACCTATTTGGCAGCAAAACTGTGCACTTCACAGGATCAGTTGAGGTTTGACATCGCCTCTGAGTTTGTCTAGCCTAACCCTCTCATTCAACTGGCTTTTTAGATACTAAACGTGTATTTCTCACCTTGCAGGGCTTCAAGCTCCAGCCATAAACAAGCTGAGAGGGAGAAAAGAAAGACTCCCACCACCAATTTGCAAAATATATTAATTTTTCTCTTTCTACCAGAAGGACAAGAAGCAGAAAGAGCCAATTTTGTAATCTGAAAAACTTATTAAGTCCTGAGGATTCCTCTGAGGGTGAAATTCTAGCCATTCCTTAAAATATCGTAAACCGTACGTGTTCCTAGTGACCTGTGTGCAGCAAATCGTATTCACTGAATGCAAGAGAGCAGTGCCACACTCAAGACAGGGGGCAGAACTGTCTCTCTGCACCATAGTCTTTTATACAGACACTGCTTCTTTTTTCTGATTATTTCCTGGATAAGTGTCCTACATAATTGACTCCTTAAAGTGCTCCTACAGCTCTTCTCAAGTAATAGCCATGCATTGTGTGTTGTATGTCTGAGAGCTGGCATTAGGGAGAGACCACCCTGACCATTGGTGGTGTGGCTGTGCAAAGAGGCTGCATTAACATTGCTTGGGGGCTCAGAGTGCTTGAGCACCTCACTGCTGTGATCTTCAACTAAACACACTGGCGCTGCATTAAGAGGGCTCAGGATTTTTTACATTTCATCCACTTTATCTGTTTGAATGCAAGTATACATTTCATCACATCCTCTTGTGCTCAGACTGTCACGATCCATTTTCCACTGTGTGCATCCAGATGGCTTTCGCAGGTTAGATTTCTCCTGCTGATTTTTTTTCAATACAAAGATGTCACTGTTTACTTTAGGCACTAAGAGTGCTTAACTAGGATATTATTTTCTGCTGAAAGTTTTACTTTCCCTATCACGGCTCAGTGACTTTCACAGACATATCCTTAGCCACTGAATGGTGGCTCAGCAGCTTGGCAGTTGCTTCAAAATATGCAACCTGCTGTGGCTGCTCATGGAGACTTCATGGACCCCAGTCCTCCCCCCATCTGCAGCATCAGAGCAGGAGAGAAACAACCTCTCTTGGCACACAACTTAAGCTCCTGGCAGCACATTCTCAGTATCACAGGGCCCATTGATTGCTGCCTAGTCATGTCTTCATGTCAAAACCTAGGGAGTTTGGTGATATACTGCTGGTGGTGTGGGAAGCTTGGCAGCTCTGCCTCCCAGTAAGAAGGCCCATCAGCTGAAACCCAGCAGGGACTGTGTCTGAGAACAGGGTGTTTGTTCTAGTTGTGTCCTCCATTAAGTAGTTACTGAAATGTATGATGCATTCAGCTTTTTTCATATTACACTCCATAATTGTATTAATAAAAGGTATTTACCCTTCATTATTTTCATTCTCTAGAGTATTCCTGAAGACAGGATATAATTAATCCAGATGCTCATACGAATCCAAAGAGGTTGTATGCAACAGCCACCGTCTTCACTAGAAGTAATTGCACACATTCACCACAGACCAACCTCTGTGGCATTTTAAGAGAAGCATGTCTAATTCATGAAAGGGAAGAATTGGTTATTATCAGTATTATCTGTAGCACTCTGGCTTAATTAAGAGTGTTAAAGAAAGATAAACGGTAGGACAGAAATGCAGGAAGATGAAATGATTTGCCCAAGGTCACAGAATGGAGATTAGCACCTGGGTCTTCACTGTCTCAGGCTTGTGCCGAGCCCGTTAGATCAGGTGGCCTCCCAAATCACCCTCCAGAAGACTAAACACCTGGAACCCTCATATAAGCCTCTCAAGGAGAAAACCAAAAATGTCTCAATATGATCCAATAAAATTATAGCAACGCACAAGACACTACTGAAATTCATTAAAAAGAATATTTATTGAGAAGCAATGTTAAAAAGGAAAAACTCCTGCTTTAAAGCAGTCAAGGCAATGAAAGCTTCCACTTCGCTCCAATTCAGAACTCATATTTTTGTAAAACTAATCAATTAGATCATGCTCCTAATTTAGAGTACTTAGCTTTCAGCTACATTTCTGAGCTAGGAACAGGCTTTCGAGGATTCACAGCTTCTGAAATAAAAATAATTGGTTTCCAAGGAATGTAAAGTGCTAAGGAAGTAACTACTTACCAACCTATTCATCCAGGAGCAGTTTAGGAGCAGCTTTACATATCTGGGCATCTGCAAGATTAAAAAAAGATACAGTTCAGTAGCAGACAACAATGTTAACACTCAGGTTACAGCTGAAAGGGCAATGCAAACTTCTTGGGTGTTTCAGTAAGGATGACAGTATGAGTGTCATCCCTTCTGAGCAGCTCTTGTCCAAACACATCCCTCGGCTGTGTCCTCTGCCCAAGCCACCCCCCTAGTTCTCCAAGAGGCCCCTGCCCACTGAAGCAGACAGTGTCTCTGCCTATTCTCCCCACCCCTACCCCTACGGGGGATGCCAAAGGGTTTAAATTTAAACCTGGGTCAGTGGGCAGATCCTGTGTCCTTCTGAAACAACATGGTCAAGAGAGCCATCAAGGGATGGAGTGTTGGTCCTGATGGCCATCTCACCACGGGCAGTAACCTCTAAAAAGTCATTGCCATTCTCAAGCATCTTCAGGGAAATCCGGATGGTAGCTTTTGAACATGTTACTTTACTGAAACAAAATATCTAGAGGTGAAACCTGCCAATTCTGAGGGGAAATTTCTGCCCAAGCTGTGGAGGGGGTCAAAAATAGCCAAAGGCCCGTTCAGGACAATGCCTGCAAGACTGAGGTAATTTCTAGCTGATATGATGGAGTGAGCTACAGACTGCCAAAGCCAGCCTAAAGGGGCTAATCCAGAACACCTGTGGAGACAGTGGGTGTGACTTGGTTTGAAGTTCCCACATAGGTCTATAAAAGCTGGATAATTAAGTTCCCATTTGCAATTAATGGCAATCCAGGGCTTGGTACAGTTGCCTAACCATGGGTGTCTAAAGACATTTGTGATATCATAGGTTGAGACATCCACATGAGACTAGCAAATATGTCAACACATCTGTGGGTGACCTGTGCTCTTCTGGGCTGCCAGCTGGGGTCCTACTGTCCTTGTGGCATCTCAGCTGATATTCAACACTAATGTTTAGGTGCAGACTTTTGCTGCCTTTTAGACACTTTGATAAGGACACTTTAAGTTAGACCATCTTGGTCTGAAGCGTCACCATGGGCACACCTTCCTCTCAAACACAAGACCTTTTGATGTGCCTCCTTTGGCAAGCCCTGCTGCCCAGCAGGGCCAGCAGTTTGGGTGCAGCTTTCTATTGACACAGCTGTGAAACCTGCCTGTTCTGGCAGTGAGGTGGATCCTGTTGGACAGGGGCTCTGCACCCCACTTTTCACAGCACAGCATAGATGCATCCTTTGTTTCAAGCCTCTTGTTTGAATAAAGTGAAGCAAGGCCCTGAACTTTGGACTCCCTTATCCTAGGAAATACCCACATTATCACATCTTTGCTTCTGCAGGCTCTCTGGGGAGGGGTGCAAATCACTTCTAGCACACAGGAGGTACTCCACTGGCCATTCTACAATGATCAGCTGTCTGGTGGCTCCAGCCCAAGGTATTGTGTGCCATCTCAGTGGAATGGGTCAGTCTGCCTTGAGCCTCTGGAGTAAGTGGAAAGGGCCCATTAAAATTTATCAAACTGTGGAATTCCATCAGGTTTTTAATTGGAAATGCAAAAGAAAAAACAAAGAATAGGATTCACATTGCCTGTTTTTAGTGGCTGTCCAGTGTGACTGCCAAGGCGCTTTATACCGTAGGGGAAGGAAAGTGCCTCCAGGGGTTAAATCATAATGTTTCTCTCTCCCTTACATTATTTTTTATGCTTGAGTGGCTATCTACTTCATAGAAGGGGAAGAAGGCAGGTGATGGGAAAGTTCATCTGAAAGAGACATCTCATATCTAATGGTCTGGGTAGGCTAATTCCCTGCCCTGCTAAAGCAGCAAGTCTGCGGCTTTTCTGTCTAATGCTTCACCACCACAGTGCAAGCTGTGGCTGCACTTGACCCTGCTAAAGCCAAACTGCTTGGCAACACTGAACAGCCCACACTTCACGATCCTTTATTTTGTATGATCAGGACTCAATTCTTGCTTTACTTTAATAGGACACAGATTTGAGTCCTACAAGACTGCAATACAGAACTATACTTCAGACCTTGCCTCTGTTTTTGCATGCTTGGTGAATGTCTTCTTCCTAAGAGAGTGGATGTAAAAATGCAAACCAAAGAAAGATTAATTTGAAATTTAATGGGTAAAGTTGATCACTCCAGGGATTACACTGACCTTGAGAAGGTGATGAAGGAATTATACTTTTCCTTAGACGCTTGCACTAAGGACTTGTTTTGTCACTTCTAACACTTCCCAAAAGATGTAAACCTGCTTCCTGATGTTCACTGTATCTCCCATCTCAGATCCACACACACACAACCTTTGGTATTCTTGCAAGATCCAGTGTTTCTGAACTCAGCAGAAACTAGCCTAGATAACCCAGCAGGCTCTCCTCAGGAAACACTTTTTAAACCTCTCTCTTTTGCAAAAATCCACCTGAGTCAAAACATTGTAAATCATTAGGAATGACAGTAGGTACATAATGCACAAATATTGATCTTGCCCAGGACTTTGCTTTTGCCTAGATGTGCTTGTGTGATTCTTTGCCAAAGCATCATTGTATTTCCATGTTTCTGCATTAAGTTTTGTATACTCTTCTATTGCCAGAATCAATTTCCTCAAGGCATTTGAAGTGGGCCTCACAAGACTGTCACACAAGTGTTTGTGTAATGCAGAGTCCTGTAGCATTATAAAGTACCTCAGGCATCTAGATACTAACCAGTGAGCACCTAATGGTATCCTTCAGCCACAAAGCAGGTACCAGACTCTGCAAGTGAATGGTGAAGAAAGGATCCTAAAGGAAAACACTTGAGACCTACAGAGTGGGCAGCCAGACATACACTGAATAAAAACAAACAGGTGGAGCTACATGTGTCTTCCAGCCACCACAGAGGAAAATAGCTGACCCCACTGCAGCTTGCCCAGTCTGGACCTTTCTGTTAGCATGGAGTTAGGTATGCACACTGGATCAGACCACCTGTCTCTGAAGGAAAACAAGTCAGTCTCCCCTCCAAAATAGCCAAGAGCCTCAATGTGGGAGCGTCTA
The DNA here is from genome assembly GCF_000695815.1 of Acanthisitta chloris. Classification (NCBI taxonomy): domain Eukaryota; kingdom Metazoa; phylum Chordata; class Aves; order Passeriformes; family Acanthisittidae; genus Acanthisitta; species Acanthisitta chloris. Next base: position 63,104 of record NW_008683118.1, read on the forward strand.
GCTTCGGTGTAGGAAAACGGCATTAAGATCCTCAACCTTGCTGAATGAGAACAAAGACTTAACAAACCCAGTTTGTGCTTGTCTTCATTGTTCATGAATGCCCTTATAAACAACACACAGATAGTTTTTGTCTGATGTTGGAGTGGGATCCGGACCTGGAGTAATGATGAGTCTCGATACGAGTATGGTCGTTCTCCTTTATTCTTAGTGCTTACAAGATATATATAGACATTCACACAGAGTACGCGAACGCAGCGGATACATGATTGGTTTATTGCCCTTGTCCCAGTGTCCAGGGTAAACTTATGATTGGAGCAAGCAGGTGTCTGTCCACATTCCAGGATGTTCTCAGGAATTCCAGGGAGCTTGTTGACACCGGACTCAGAGCCGGTCAGAGCCAGCTCTGCCAGGCAGAGGTTGCTCCTTATCAGCAGTTCAAGGCTCAGTCACAGCTGCTGTAGGCCTCACACCACACTACCAGCTGGGTTGTCAGCTTCAAGGAGATCATGTCCCTTTTCGCATAGCCATTCCTCCACAGTCTGGAGCACTTCATCTTGCTAGAATAGAGGAAAACTAGGGGATCAATGGCAAGCCGTCGTAAGTCACTTCAAAATGCACCGTGTGAAACCCACCTGATGGCTTTCTTCAGCAGGGAGACTGGAAAAGTGTATGCAAAATAGATGTAGTAGATGTGGATGTGGAATTTATGGCTTTTCCTGTATTTCTATATGCTACACATAAGAATACTAGGAAGACATGCTAAATAGTGCCCTTGAAAAGAGGATACATATCTGGTTAACAAATTCACTTTAAATCAATAGGTGGCACTGAACAAAGGCAATGGAAAATATCACACCTGCAGGAGAAACCTGCAGTTTCTATATCAACTGAAAACAAAATGAATTATTGATAAGTGATCTGTGCATTAACAAGTGATGCTGTTATGAAAAAAACAACATATAACACAACTTTTTGGTTAAGACAATCTCTGTCCTGTGTCTTGTTAACACAGGAGACCATTACAGCTTTCTACCTGACTGTGGCAAGGCCTCAGCTGATTACTGTTCTCCAGGCCTGGCAGATTCAGGTAGGGAA
>NW_008683118.1:64221-68014 GCF_000695815.1 Acanthisitta chloris
AGAACAAAAAGAAACTTCTGAGACATCTAGGAAATTCAGCATGGCTGGGTGGGTGGGTGAATGGATGGATGAAAGGGAGCGATAGGTGAAAGGGAACGAGGGAAGGACTGAGTAATTTGTTTCCTGAAAAGAAACACTGAAGAGCAAATGAAAGGGAACGAGGGAAGGACGGAGTAATTTCTTTCCTGAAAAGAAACACTGAAGAGCAAACAGTGATCTTGAATGTATTAAAATGTGTATAAATTTGCCATGAGTAGGATGTTTCTTCCTCATGACCAAAGGCAAGACAAGAAATTATCAGCTTAAATTGCAACATGAGAGATTTAGGTTAAATGTAATGATTGTTAAGAATTGGCAGGGGCTACTGAGACTGACTGTGGAGTGTTTTAGGGCTACACAAGACACATATCTCTCAGTAATGGATGTTCACTCTTGCCTGAGGACTGGAGGATGGGTTAAAATTAGCTGACCTCCTGAGGTTTAAGTTAAGTCTATGTTCATGTGATTCTACAAAATCAAAGCCAGGCAGTTCGCAAAAGAGATGTCATCTCAAACCAGTATCTCTGAGGAATCCTCCTATTCCACTGTTGCTATTGGTTGGTAATGTTTTAGGCCAATTAGTTGCATCTGCAATTATTTACACAAGTTAAGCAGACATACAAAGCGGCACGTGATGGGGATTTTTTTCAGTGCAGTCTTTGTTTTAAGCCAATCAATTAATTTGGCATCTAATCTCTGTTCCCCTTCTTCCCTGGGATTAGTTTAAATATTTGAACATGTTACAAAGAATTTTAAATAAAAGCCAGAACACACATTTCGTTATAAATCTCTTTGTTTTGCAAAAATGTACTTTGACATTTTGTCAGTTATTAAACAGCTTTTCCCAGGTACTTTATCTACTGCAGTATTAAAGGCAAGGTATTGTTGAAATAAGAAAAATTTTCACAGAAGTATGGAAATCCCCTTCTGTATTTCAGAATAAAACCTCTGCCTCAGAATGGAACTTGGAATTTTATTTCAGAGATATAATATTGGTTTTTTTCTTGAACAATAAAACTGGTTCTATTTGTAGCACTGGGGATGTGCAAGGGATTTTTTCTCAGAAGGGCTTAGAGAAATGCTTACAGAGGATCCTATTTTTTAACAATTTCTTTCTGTTTAGTCTTCGAAGGAGTAGGTTTCTCAGGTTCAAGAACTCTGCAGCTCAGATAATGAAAAGTAATTAAATCATAACCCATGATTTGATAACTATAATAATCTGATAATCTCTAGGAAATGCAAAAATGTATTCAATATGTGTTCTCACATGGCTCTCCTGGAGTGTTACAGAGCCAGGTGCAGCATTCCTCCTAAAATTAAAATAAATTAAAATCAACAATCTGTACAAGGTGCAGTGAGAGATTATTGAAATTAAATTCACTGGAAAATGTATAATGACAGACTGATTGAATGCTTTCCACTGGATTTGAAGGCACTGCTTGCAAACCCAGCAATACTTTCAGTAACCACTGTTCCCTCGTGTCTCATCAGTGCCTCTATTCTGTAGGCACCAAGTGTATAAGTATCAGACCATTGTGACTACCTACTTGGTGATTAAGCTGTCAAGCACGTGAGCATTTGAAGTTCAGATATTCCTTGCCATTTCCTGCTGGTAGGGCCTTTCATTTACAGTCCTCTGAGGTCCTTCTGTTTCTATCTTTAACAGCTCCGAGTGACAGCCAAAGGTGATGACCTGTGGGTGTGCACACCTTGCTACCTGTACAGGCATCAGGCTTCTGCACTCCCATTGCAGGAGGGAGTTCAGCAAACAGGGCTGTCCTGTGTCCCCTGAGATGCCTGAAATCTAGACCTTGCCTCCAGCTGCCACACCAAAAAGGCACCTGTGGCTATGTCTCAGATGGGGCTATGCCAGCCCCATCTGAACACTCTGGACATCCCAGGGAGTCCGAAACAGCACAAGGCATCCAAGTTTAGACTAGTGCATAATCTGTAGAGGAATTCAGCTGAGCTGCCCATTGGTTTCTCCGTTAGGATGATGCACATTGCTCCCTATCCCCACTGACTGGGTCTCCACTGATGGAAATTTCGTCACCCAGCTCTGACATGGAGACCTACCATCAGAGACCTTAACCTGGGCCTGAATCCCAGCTGTGCCCCTGAAATATGCCTGTTCCTGTGTGAGCACTCAAAGATAATTGCTATGACTTTTGAAACTACTGCAGCAACTCCCTTCTGTTCCACTAGTAGCACTCATAAGACTGTGCCTGCTCTGCTGACTGGAGGACATCTAAGAGATCTAAGTATTCTTTAGCACTGGGGTTTTTTCAATAAAGGCAGAAATTGGATTGCTGATTATCTTCCAAAGAAGCAGGAGCCTGGTCATGACTGGCACACAAAATAACAAAAGGAAGCCTTTTGAAATTAAAATTAAAGCCAAGACAGTTACACATCCACAGCTTTTTTTTTTAAATATAATTAATTCTAGCTAAGTTTCCAGGATGTCTTTCCACACTCCTCCAGCCATTTGTTTTTGCTTCCTAAAAAGCTCTGTGTTGTTTCTCTTCATTATTTAGCAGTTGCTGTTTTCCAGAACAGAACGGCTGTGCTTCAGGTTTTGGCAGAAACAGCCCCTTTTTCTATGCTTCATGCTGTTTGTGAAATGCTTTGGGAAACTTTCCACTGCAAAGCATTGTGAAAACGCAAGCTTATTATTATTGCGGCAGGGAATAACAGGTTCGGCTGTCGACTCACTCTATGAGCAGGTGCCAAAAGCCTGCTGGGAAATACTGATGGATTTTGCTGATTCACTGCTGCAGATGGGACGTTAGCTGGGCTGTGTGTACCAGGGGGTGCAGGGGCCTGTCTCAGCTCTGTTCAGGGGTCTGGAAGTGGAGAAGTGAGCAAGTCTAAGATTTATACTACAGTAGTGCATAAAGCACAGGTTTTCAAAGCCCAGCCCCCAGGAAAGTGGATGATTTTTGGCCATCCTTTGTGCCTTGGAGCTCTGTTTCGAAGCAAGCTGAGAGAGCCATCTGCTTGCTGATTGCTAGAGAGCTGAGCAGTGCTTGTCTCTCCACCACCTCCCTGTAATTGTTTGCGACATGCTGAGCTTATCCCACCCCTCTGCAGGGGTGCAAGGACCCAGGGCCAAAATTTAAAAGATCTGCAGGTGCTGCACTTTGCAGGGCTTGAGTGTCTCACTGCCCAGCATCCTCAGCACAGGGTGGTGGGCTGTCTGTCCTGACAAGGTAAAGGATGCTGCATGGGGAGTCAGGCTTTGATGGCTGGGATTTCAAACCTGGCAGGGCCTTACAGACTAAAGTCACCTCTGCATGGCGAATGTGAGGAAGCAAGGGTGGCTTTGGTGTGTAACGAGTGGCACATCCAAACCCAGTGCTGCTGGCAGTGCCCAGTGCCAGGCTTTGCCCTCTCCGTGAAGTCAGGACCCATGTAAAATGTTGGCAGAGTCGGGTGTCTGCTGATGGACCTTGCTGGACACCCTCCCTCTGACTTCTTTTGGATTGGGTGGGACATGGTCAGCTGTGGAGTTGTGACCCACAAGCCAAAGAGTGAACTCTTGTACCCTGCTCTTTAGGCAGCCCACAATGGTAATTCCCCGGGAATGAGTATAAGGAAGGGAGTGCTCTGTAAATGCATGCAGGGATGTCATATTCCTGATTCCTGGATATGTGTGAAAAATGAGATTTGATACAGAAACTTGGCTTCCACAGTATCCTGGGCCACATCTAGCACTGAAGGCTCTGCTAGGATGTTGTGCTGGGCTGAATGTTTG
>NW_008683118.1:68089-69915 GCF_000695815.1 Acanthisitta chloris
AGGCTGGTCAGCCTTGCCAGTAAAGCTGCAGCTGTCTCTAGGAGATGTCCACATAGGGTGAGAGCCCTGTGGGTATGTGTTCTTGCTGCTGCTGTATGTGTTCTTGCCAGGGTGCTGCTCGCTCCTGCACCCTGGGGCTGGAGAGGCTGGGGTAGTGCCTGACACTGCAGGGCACACCAGCACATGTACCTGTGCTTGGTGTGATTGACCCCAGAAATTGCCTGTGTGCTTAGGGGAACTGTTTCACCTTCCCCATGAACTGGAGTGCCCAGAGAACAGGAGTAGCTGGTCTGGGGAGCAGCAGCAGGGACTATTCAGGTCTCAATCTCTTCTGTCCTGCCATGGTAGCCTTGACTGGTTCGCTTCTCCTTTTTCTCTTGTCTTCTTAAAAGTCTCTGATCCCTCCTCATCTCCCAAGAACAGCCCTCCAGACCTGATCATGGAGACCATAGCTCCACCATGGCTGCCATGGGGTGCACTATGCTTCCTGGGGACTGTGCAGCTCCCCTGGTTTGGCTGGGACACTGGGGGGGCTTTGGGCTGGAAAAATGCCCTGCAAAGTGATAGGCAAACTCTGCTGTGGATATGCAGTGCAGACCCAACAGTGATGCTTAGCAAAAGCACCTGGGACCCTGTGGAAAGGGCTCAGGTGACAATTGAATAGCAGATCTGGAAATGTCACTGACTCCCCAGTGTGCTGTGAAATGCTGTCAGCATCTTTCCTAAGATGCAAGGAAGAGAACTGATGACATTTTCTCTTTATGTGTTGTTGAACTGCTGGTGAAGCTGGTGGTTTGTCCCTAGGTCATGTTGCTCCTTCTTTTAGCCTCCCACGTGGACATGCAGGGGCCCTGGACAGCCTGAGAACTCCCTACTGCCACCTGAACTGCATTGCTTTGCCCCTGGCTTCTGTGGCAGCCAGCCTGTGCTTACCAGTGCCCCTCTGCATGAGGCAGAGAGTGTCAAGCAAATAAGAATCAACAGCCATACAGATGAGTGGTGTGTAAAGAGTAGGAATTGCATCTTCAGTTATTAGTCAGCATTGTTGAAAGTACTTTAAAATTAATATAAAAGAGAGGAGGAAAACTGCAGATATCAGTTTAAGGGAACTCCCTTAGTGTGATATTATTGGACTTAAGGTACTCTTTCCAAGGGAGGCTGTGACAGTATTAAAAAAAATCCCTCTGCTTTTAGCAGTAAGATTGTTACCTCCTTCCCTTAATTAATTGTGAAAACAGAATCTGCATTACTAGCATTGATGTAATCAGACAAATAAACCTAGAAAAGGTAATAAGAATTCACTGGCAAGAGAAAATCCTAAAAAAATGCATTTTGCTTACATTAGTTAGGTTTGTCATTTTTCAAAGGAAAAACTGTAAAACAGAAACATCTAGTAATCCCCCCAAAGCATCTTGTACGTGTCTCAGCTGTGCCCTCAATGTTCAAGTCTCTTTTGCCTGGCAGTTTGCTCTCTGCTGACTCTCCCTCACATTTCTTCACATGGATGGAGAAGCCAGCAACATTTCCACATCCTTGACTATTCCACTTTAGCAGCCATTTCCTCGTTTTTATTCATAAGGAAGCACTTTTCTTGCTCTATACTTCCATTAAGAAAATGTACAAGCCTAATAGTTACTAAAAGAAAGTGACTAAAGCTATCCTAATGTTTTTATGGACTCATTAAAGATCTTATTAATATTTCTCCATATTGGAAAAAAACTAATTTTTTACTTGTGACATAATCAGGACCTGTACCTGAGTTTTCAGGGGTGAAGTGTTTGCATGTTAACCTTTCCTTCTGCTTTCAACAATCATTCTTGTGAACC
>NW_008683118.1:69925-72887 GCF_000695815.1 Acanthisitta chloris
AGGGCTTTTAAAAGAGGCTCTTCTCCTCCCGATATCTGCTGAACACTCCCTTCACACTTTGAACTGTTTCTCTGCATAGCCAAGCTGGGACCAAGGTGACTCGTGGAGAAGTAGTAGGCTACTGGTGTTTTAGTCCCTCCATCCCTGGGCTCACCTTGTCCTGGGGCTCTCCTGTGACATGGTGAGGCTTTGCTGTCAGGGCTCTGCACTCCAGGGGTCTCTGTGGCTGATTTCCAGCTGCTGCTCCTTATTTGCTTGCTGCACTTTGCCTCCTGCTTGCTTCAGGCACTGAACTCTTCTCTCTGGTGACCAGTGATAGGACCAGAGGGAATGGCATGAAGCTGTGTCAGGAGAGGTTTAGGTTAGATATTGCAAAAAGGTTCTTCCCCCAGAGGGTGGTTGGTCACTGTAACAGCTCCCCAGGGAAGTGATCACTCTATCAAGAAACATTTGGACAATGCACACAGGAACACCATGTGATTCTTGGGGCTGTCCTGTGCAGGGCCACGATCTGGACTTTGGTGATCCTTGTGGGTCCCTTCCAACTCAGTAAATTCTATAATTCTATGCTTTTGGTGGCAGGAGCTAGAAAGGAGCTCTGGGATTAATTTGGGCTCTGTAGTAGCCCCAAGGAGCCCACATGTCAGCCCAGCACCTGGTGTGTGTTGGTGGGAGAGCTGTGGGAGAGCCATGGGTGAGAATGCTGTTAAGACCAACAGCTGGGATGGGGCTGGGAGATGATCCCACAACCAGCCCCACATCCCAGCATTGAGGAGGGAGGGGAGTGCCCACGTGTTCCTTACCCAAGGGTGATAGGTGATAAGTAAACTTTTAATTGATTTGGTGACAACAGCTAGCGGCTAAAGTAAGGCAATAAAACTAGAAAAGCATAAAAGCAAGGATATAGCAAGTGATTTACAGCATGCTGTATCTGCTTGCCACTTACTGGGGCTCCAGTGTGATATTTAGTGATGCAGCAGTGTGAATGTTAAGCATGGTGTGTCACAAAGCACCCCAGCCCTCCCGACAGCCGGGCGTGAGTTATTTCGGAAACGCATGGCATGTCTCTCTGATCCTGATGCATCTTTTAACAATGATACTTCATAAATCCCTGGTTTATAAATTCACTGCCAATGGAGGAAAAAAGTGTCAGTCTATAATCTGTTGTCATGGAAATAGTTGGAAAGTTTGATGTGCAAAGATGTATAACTGGGATGAGAAAATACAAGTGGGCTCGTCTTGATTTTGCCTCTTGACTTCTACTCTGGAAATCAAGGTAGAGGTTACATCAAAGCTTGAGGGAGATGCATTTACCTTCCGGACAGATGCATTTCACTAGCCAAGAAAAACTACATCTGACTTAGTCCCAGGCATCCTGGTGGATTTGATGTAGTGCAACACTACATTTTCTCTTGGATGTCATCTCTCACCTGCCTTGTGCTTTCTGCCTGGGAACAAAATATCTTTTATAAAAAAATCCCACACAAGATGAAAAGTGAGACAAGGACAAGCAAAGGTAAAATGAAGAATAAACGCTAGAAGAGGTGAGTACAGAGAAGCAATATTCCATTCCATTCCATTATTATGGAGGTTTTAATTTCCTGAAAACGTTTTATATGCCAGGCAGGGACATGAGTGAATGGCAATCACATTATCAGGCCCCTTATCAACCTTGATTTTGCTCGGCCTTACCTGAATGGATTATTTTTTCAATAGTTCAGTAACTAAATTTAAAAAAAGGAGAAAAAAACTCAACACTTTGGTTCAGGATAATATATGATTGATTTTTCATAATTTCTCGATTCAGGTGAATTTTATAATAAAAACATCCTCTCAAAATAATGCATTGAAACAATTTATTCTGAAACTGTCAAAACAAAATCTCAAGGAAGTATCAAAAACATCTCACTTCTACATTTTTCTCCATTTATCCATATAATCTAACACCAGTCAGTGCATAGTTCTCACTGGAAAGTGAATTTTTCATTTGTCCGACTTACTATTCATCAAGACAAATCCTGTCTATTTCTATTGTAGTTATTTAATACTCACTGAGCTGCTGTTCTGCCACTGCAGGGATAAATCCTTCATCCCTTTTTACGGTGGCTCCTTAGGGGCTACCAAGATGCAAAATATTTTTTCGAGGAGCACTGTGAGGTGAATTTCTTGAGGAGTGCCAAGACCTGGAGGCTGAGGTCACATAGGTGATGTTCACCTGGTAGTGGTGGTCAGTAGCAGTGTGTCACAGCGTCACAGCAGGGACAGCACCATCACCTGCCTGCCTCTCCTGGCACCCTAGAACAGCAGAGCTGGAGGCCAGGATTTATGGCCCTGTGGAGGGTTTTGCAGCATGGGACATGTGGAGGTGATATCTCAAGCACTCTTTTGACTGAGGCATTGTCCCTCAGCCCGCTGGTGACAGCAGGGAGCCAGGAGGAACAAATTCCTGCCAATTTCAAGCTGAACCTCAAGCCTGGGCTTGTGGAAAGATAAGTTCTCAGTCAGCCACACAACATGGACTGGGTTTCAGTCTTACTGGGGCGATGTGCACGTGGTGGGTACCACCAGTCCGAAACGTGGCAACGAAGCTGAGTGGCCCTGCTAGATCTGATCATCTGGGAAGGGGGTGGTAAGACCCATATGCCTTCAGCTCCTCTGATTGCCCATCTTCCTGGGAATGTTTGGCACTGACGCAGACTCAGGAGAACACCTTCCCTCCAGTTTCTGTTAAACACTTCAGCTTTTCCATGGAAAGCTTTCACACTGTATTAAAACCCACCTGGGTTTCTTTGTGGCCAGTACATTTGTACAAGGCTTAAGTAATCAATATATAATTTTCACCAACATTTCTTTTTCTCACCTGTTTGTCCCCCTTGCCCAGTCATTGCTGTGCCATCACCATCTAACAGCCTAACTGATTGCACTCCCTCCTGCTGTGATTTATGTCTAGGAGCAAATAGGG
>NW_008683118.1:72916-101326 GCF_000695815.1 Acanthisitta chloris
AGGCTACAATATTTTTCCTTTTTTTTTTTTTTTTTTAAAAGAGGAGATCAGAAAAACATAAATTGCAGTATATCTTCAAAGTGTTTGGGGGTTGTTTGCCACATGACTCATACTGACTTTAATGGGAGTCATGTGCTAAACTCCCATGCAACACTTGGAAAGTTTGAAAGTGCCACTGCTTTGTGCAAGAGCCTTGAATGAAAAGCTACTTTTGTTTTCCTGCTCCACAGAACTGGCATTGTCCAAATCCCAGCCCTCCGGTAGGAATGTGCCAAGATGGAGTGAGAAAAATCCAGCTGGGAAGCCAGTGCTTCTACCAGGCTCCCCTGTCTCCTGCCTGGCATCTCTCCCCACCTGCTAGCACAGCAGGCAGGTGAAATCAATGCTGCATCAATGCCTAGGAAGCCCTGCCAGGGCCCCCTGAAAAACAGGAACAGGCTGATGATAGGTCTGGCACTGAGGTATTTATATTCCCTCTCCTGTTACTAGTGCCTGCCAATTACCTGCCCTCTGTTTTGTAGGGTTACATGTATTTTCAGTGGTGTCTGTCTTTCCCCTGGTAGTTCCCAGTAAAGCTTCTTGTTATTGGAGCCTTAAAGTCATTGCCATTATCTTGGCATCTTAAAATATTGCTACCATTGGGAAAGAAGGGGGGAAAAAAATTCGCCCGGCAAGGTGCAGAGTTCTTCTGTTTTGAACACACAAAAAAGCAAAATCTCCTGCCTTTCCCCACCCTCCTCCCCTGAAACAGGTCATGTATTAGCCTGCTGTCAGGTCAAATGGCTGAGTGTGATTTAGAGGGATAAAAACCATGTTAAAGCAAACTAAGAGCAGATTGTTCCAAGTGCACACGTGGCTAATCCTTGCCAAGGACTAGGCAGCCTGGGCATTGCCGATATGAGAATCTCTCTGGGTTTCTTTGAAGTATGGGCAAGTATATTAAAGTGGGAGGAAAGCACTGACTCCTTCAGGTGGTGATTTGTGTTTATTGGCTGTGATTTTTATGAGTTGGGGAAAGAGGCAGAAACGCCAGTGTATGGTAATTGAAATGTACAGGGTTGGTGTAAGAGACCATTTCACGATAAAGGGAAGGTGACAAAGCCCTTTCAGGGGAGTGTTTTTCAGCATTCACTAATGTTGCTGCATAAAGGGTCCTGGTGCTAATGCTGCCTTTAATGCTGTAAGTGCGAAGCCGTGAATCATCTGCCCAATGATTATAAATAGCAATACATCCTCTGCCACTCATATCAGGGATCCCACAGCATTTTATAACGCTTTAAAAAGCCTTTCAGTGCTGCAGGTGGGATGAGGGATCCATGCAGCCAATGCTGTCTGCTGCATTTCCCCTTCATTACTTTTTGGGGTGTTGCCTCATCCTAATTAGGGAGGGAAACAGAGGCCATGCTGAACAACAGCTGGCCGATAGCAATTTCTTCTGTCTGCCATTGTCAAGCCACATTCACTAGTGAGTTATGCCTGCCTTGAGCTGGGAAAGAAAAAACATGTGGGATGTAAATCCAGCAGTCAGGGACTCCAGTGAGGTTCCTCAGTGGTTTCAGCAAGCCATTTATGCAAGCAGGAGCTGCAGGAGAGGGTCCCAGCAACACACCCTCGGCACGAGGGTGACAGCAGTACTGCAGTGGCTTTCCATGCATATGCCTATTTTTCCACCTGAAAACGTTGCATAGATAGGATTGAGGATTTTGGATATTTTTCCAGCAGCCCAGCTGGCATTATGTCTCTACTGGACATGCAGAAATGCTGGACAAAGAGCCACTGCCTTGTAAATAAATCATCTCTGCTGTGCATGTGCCGTGAGCTCGGCGTGGCTGGGATGTTTATCACACAGGCTCTCTCCTACCCTGCAGATGGCCTGTACAGATGCAGTAAATCAGCCTCATCCTGACGTGCCCGATGCAGCACATCTGGACAGCGCATGCTGGGAAACCCAGCCCAGAAGTGCTCCCTCCCCAGGGGCCGCACACAGGCAGCTCTCCACACTCTGCTGGCCTTCTTGGCCCAGCATTCAGAGTCTCACCCTGCAGGGAAGCTGAGAGGTGACTGGAAATCTCTTCATCAGTCTTATTTTCTAGCAAACGTTTCTTCAGCAATTTCTTACCTCTTAACAATGCAGGAAAGTGAGCAAGGCACAGGCAAAGGCTGGGAGCATCCCTGGTGCTCAGCCTGGCCCCCACACTGCATTCCCCCAGCCAGTGCTGCAGGACCACCCATCCCCTTCCCTGTATTCCCCTTCCACAGCCCTCTAAAGTTGTGAGAGAATGTCGTAAGAATCGGCTTCAAACCGCCCTGTCTGGAAGAAGGGCTGGCATAAAAGCTGTCCCATCTGGAGATGTGTACCTCAAAATCATGACTGAGGGTTTTCACACTGAATCCACCCTTTTATGCACTTGTCCACTATGGTAAATGCCAGGGCAAGGGCAGTGCACCAGTGAACAAAGGCTGGAGGTGAGGTGGGTGCGTAGCTCCCCTGGGATCCACTCTGCACAGGGACCTGAGGCATCTCCTGAAGCCAGGCAAGGCAGCTGTCTGATTTCACCTCCACAGGACAGCACAAACTGCAGTAACCCCTTGAACTGCTGGGCCAGCAAGTCCTTTGCTGTACCAGAAACTCAGATAGGGCATGAGTCAGTCCTACGGCCAAACCTCCTGAAGGTACAGCAGTTGTTTGTACAATTGTTTTCTTTTTATTTCTTCCTTCACATACTTTTCTGGGAAATAGTCTGCCTGACCTTGACAGCTGGCTGAAAAATTTGGTCGCATGATTTCTTGGCACAATTTGCAGATTTTGTCTAAAGCAGACTGTTTCATAGGAAACATTGACTATTGCCACCAAGGTTTTTGAAAGGGAGATGTTTTGAAAAACTGCAACTATTTGTGGTCAATTGTCAGTCCTTTTGCAAAGCTAAATCCCCCCGTACAAGGTGATTATTTAAAATACTAAAATACATTTAGATCATCGAAACAAAGTCATTAGTGGTCTCCAAGGAAAATGTTTTCAATGTTTCAAAAATTCTGTAGGCTTTTTACGATATTTACTTGCTTATTTGTTTTTAGAATGAAATTGTTCTGTCAAAATTGTGCTCAAATAAAAACTGTCAGCATGAGAGTCCAGTGAGATCGAACAAAATCAGATGGTGGGGGTTTCTGTTTACCTTTGTATGCTCTTCACTGTAGTTTTACAGCACTTGATTTCAGGGCTTCCAGTTTATCACTGCATACAAGTGAGAGGAGTATGGGCATAGCTGTGTGTGTGTGATATTTCATCAGATATATAGCCAGATTTAGGAAACAAGAGAGATGAAAGGGACCTCAGCTCAGCCAAGGGAAACACAGGCATGCTGTATTGCTGATTTTGTTGAAAAATTGGAAGAAATTAATGTCTTGAGTAAGATAGTGAAAGTCCCATCAGGAAATAGGTTATTATTAATTAATGGAAGACTTGCTTTGTGGACAACGTACTAAGGTCTTCTCCCTCTCAGAGGGACCTAACCAAAGAGTTGGGAAGTTCTTTGTTTTCTGGATTAATGAATATTTATGTCACTAATGAAAAATAATTTAGCAGAAAAGGCTGAGCTCATCCTGGAGCACCCTGGGGCCCAAGGGTTGGATTGTGGTCCTAGGAGATAGGCTGAATCATCTCAGGTGGAAGGTGGACGTGAGGCTGAGTTTCTAATACATACTGTCTGCTCCCTGAGCTGCCCTGGGCACAAGGAAATTTTGTGAATCCAGCTTTTAGTCCCTTGGCTTTTGTAATATGAAAAAAAATCATCAACAAATGTTATATTTCAGGTTGTTTGACTGAAATAGAAAATTACCTTTTCTTCTTTTTACTTTGGTAAGGGAAAACAAGTAAAAATTATTTTAAGTTGATTTAGGTTGATTATGTTTAGATTCTTCTTCACTCTGTTTGATGAACCAAAAGTCTGAATCAAAAACCTAACCAAAAGTTACTTATACAGCACTACCCTAAACCCACAGTGGATGTCAACATCCTTCCCTTTAAAGCTGCTAACGGGTTTCTTCTCCCACTTAAAGTCTGTTCTGCTGTCCAGATACAAACTGTGAATCTATCACATCCAAACCTACATTTTGACAGCCAGTTATTTCATTAATACTGAATAAATGGAGAAAAAAAGTAATTACTCTTCTGTTGGTCATACCTAGTATCCTCCGAGGAGGTATTTACATGTGAGAGAAGAAGTTCATTGGCTTAGCTAGGATGTTTATTACTGTCCTTTGTATAATAAAGCCATCAGTCAGGGTGGAAAGGGGCGAGGGAGAAGGGAAAGCCAAATCATTGCAAGACAATTTATGTGTAGATAGTTTTATATTGCTTTTCTTTTATTTTTAAATGTTGATTGGAGCATGAGGTCCAATAAGATATACAGCCCTGTAGCCATACACATGTGCTGTTATAATGCAGCCTTTCATACAAAGAGGCTGGCAATGCTTAGGGTGGCAGATTTATTGCGTGTACCGCAGGTTAAGGATCATAGGTCATTTTGCAAATATCCTTTTCAGGTGTCTGTAAATTCCTGTAAAAACACACACAAAGTGTAAGAACACTCAGAAGAGTTATTTTTTTTTTACCTTCCTGACTCAGAGCCCAAATGAAAACAAGATAAACATGTCCTTACTGGGAACACTGGGAATGAGATAGCGTCTCAAGGTGGGTCCTCTGGTATCCTAGTTGGCTGCAGCACCTGAAGTTATCTCTTCCTTGTACATAGGCCTCTATTTCATTTCACAAGATGTCACAGCAGACCATAAACATCCTCACTGTTGAGCAAAGTCTGCTTTTAACTCCTGCTCAGACCGTGTACCTTCACCAAGGGGTAGCATAACCGGCCTGACCACCTTTTAAAAGGCTGCCCTGACCCCAATTCCCACACATGCAGTGCTTAATGGGAGGCTTAACTGTATCCAGGCTGAATTTTAAATTATTTATGATCACTGATGCAGATGATCAGAGAGTAGCTAATGTGGGGCCAGGCATGCAGGGCTGGCCATGAGCATTGTCCTGACAAGGGCTGGCAGCTTCTGCACAGAGTGGTCCTCCACCTTCCCAGGATGGTCTGACCACAGGGCAGCACCACCTGCCCTTCAGCATCTGCAGAAATCTTCCCCGGTGTTGTACAAAGCTTCCCCACTGCCTTGCCAGCCCTGGCAAAGATGAGTGCTCATCGTGGTGCCTGTTACTCTCCAATTTCACCAACTTGGGACCAAAGTTGCTGCAGTAAGTCATATGCTACCCCCTTCCTCGAGGAAGCAAAGGCTTAGAACCACACTAACAGATTTTATGGGCTCCCCTGCTGCAGCTGGGCATTCCCACTACAATTCCCATTGTAATTCCTAGTGAAGTTCACACTGAAATTCTCAGTACAAATCCCACTGCAATTTCCAGTGTGATTTCCACTGTGATTCCCAGATCAATTTCCACTGTGTTGCCCATTGCAATTCATTTTGCAACTCTCCGTTCAATTCACTTTATGATTCCTGTTGCAATTCCAAGTGCAATTTCCACTCTGATTCCCACTGTGTTTCCCCTTGCATTTCCAAGTGCACTTTCCACCGTGATTCCCTTGGCAATTCCCGCTGCAATTTCCAGCAGGACCTCAGGGCTGGCCCTGCCGGCCCATCACTGAGCAAGGGATTTATCTCAGCCTTGGCAGGGCCCATGGCAGCAGCCAGTCCTGAGAGATGAAAGGGACTCGATGACTTTTTTCTAAATCTAATGTAAGATTTGGCAGCTGAGCTAGCCAGGGGCATTAGTGGCATAACATGAATAATAGTTTCTGACAGAAGGAGGTCACACAGTCCATTTCAGTCTGTCCACCTACGTGGAGGAAAGAAGCATGACGAGGCAGAAACACTAAGTTCTTGTCTGAGTTTTCTGTCTGTTCACTGTGCTACTGTAGATGCTTTGGAGCCCATTCAAACTTCATTGCATGTTAATTAGTGTAGCTGGTAAGATTTTTTATTTTTAAACCAAAAAAAGGAAAATTTTGCTGACAAGATGCCTCAGCTCCCTTCCAATATAAGTTTTGGCTGTAATTGTGGAAAGTCTCCTTTTTCTGTGAAAACAATGTCATCTTAACAGTTTAGTTCACCTCATTGGTATGGTTCTACATTCACCAGAAGTGTAAACCTTCAGTTTGACAAAGTAATCCACACAATGGAAAAAAAGAGTCAAGTATTTTGAGCACTTCAGGACCAGGTGATAAATTCTGGGGTTTTGTTTCTTAGCCACTGTTTGTTATCAGTCTATATAGAATATTTTTTCCTGGATGTTCACGTCTTAACTAAAGCTTGGCAAACTCCATGGGGAAATCTTGCCTGGTATGAGAAGGTACTTGTTTCATCATGATGAGGATGCTCCCAAGGTGCTGTCAGGTGGTATTTGCATCTGCAGATCTCTCTACACTGACACAGGTGACTGGGAAAACAACATTTTGATTATCAGAATCAATGTCGAGATGTGGACCTTCTGCCTTGACCCAGGGCCCTGGTAGACAGAGTGCAACCCAGGCAGGCTCTGTCCCTTGGGAGGCCTCACCAGTTCCTGAGGTGGCTCTTGGCTTGCTGCCTCGGCTGCATTTTTGCCTCCTCTATGCTAGGCTGCACCTGAGAGAGAGATGCTTCTCCTGAAGTTTCATGTGTGGCTCTCATCACTGCATTTGTTTTGTGTGCCCATTCGTGCCATGCTCCCTTTTGTGACCCTGTTTTTCTTCAGCTTCAGGTTATTTGGCTGTATTAAATAACTATACACCACTCTTGCTACATTATATTGGCTTGTCACTCTATCAGTAACACATCCCAATATCCTATATTTTGTGTGTGACTTCATCAAACACTTCCTTTCTAAGGTTAAGAGCTGTAGGCATGACTTGGGGCTCACTATTCAAAGCATATATCAAGAGAGGTGGAGATTTTTGGGGGATATTTGTTTCTAATTTCTACAGAGTATTTTTTAAAATAAGTTAAAAATACCCAACACTAGTTTGAAGAAGGTGTTGCACAGATTTTTCATAATACTTCATCTACTTTGAAAGGGTTAAAATCCAATAGATAAGCCCTCCCTCACCTCCCAGGTCCTGTTGTTTGGGATACAGGGAAGGCTGTGCACATCTTCTACCATCTTCTGCCCTCTTCCCTGAGCTCTCTGCTCTGGGGCAGCCAAGGGCAGGGATGTGGGTAGGAGACAGCAAAGGGCAGTTTCATAACATGCATGTGACCACAAGCCCTTCCCTTTTTCCCTAAAACACTGTCTTTTTGAAGTGCCACAAAGTGAGTTGGGGAGCAACTTTTGTATATTGGGACTTAGTATTAATGGCAGCACAATATACAGAAGAGTGGAAAGACATGTTGGTGGAGAGACCCACTTCAATCCTCATCACATAACACTTTATATTTCAGAGTAGCCCTAAGCATACTGGTAATGCTAATATTAGAGTTATTACACTCCATTCAAAATGTATCTTTATTTTTAAAGGAAAATCCATGCTGAAGCCAAGTTTCAAGATGTCAGATTTTGTAGCTGTTCCCACTTCTAGCACAGTTGGAGAAGTGCATTACAATGAAGTTTTTGAAATGACTTGCCAGAGAGGTTTGGTTCCTGGAGTTTCACTGCGATTCAAAATCTCCAGACATTTTTAGAAATCACCCTTTATTTGCTGCCCCACTGTATTCACTCAAGCAAAAATGTGTTTCATTCATTTCTTTGCAACTGCTCCTTACTTAATTTGGCAAAGAGGAAAGCGTGAGTTGGTTCTCCTCATTCAAAAGTGATACAGCAGTTTCTCAGCGTTCACATTGAGCTGTGTCCTTGAATTCACTTTGTCTGATCAACAGCCATTTTTCATCCCAACTGTACTTCTGGCGTAGCCAAGTCAGGCTGGGAATGAGCAAAGCCAATGTGGATCATGTCTCTATCAAGCAAAGTGCCTGGTTCCCTAGCTACAAACAAGGATGTGCCAGAAACCCCAGCTTAAGTGAGAATTTTGTGCTAAGCACTAAGGTCACTCTGACCTTCACAAAGATTACTTCATGCATTTTTATTTCAGTAGGTGTCAACAACCATGCTGAGATAGCTTGGTTTCTGCTGCAGTCTGAAAAGGGTAAGGGAAATTAGACACTTTGCACTGGCTGGGATTTTAAATGGAAAAGTCCTGCTCTCTTTTTGTTTGCTCAGCCTAATACAAACCTGCTTTTGCTTTTATCTTATCATGACATTCAAATTCAGCAGCAGAGCACAGGAGCTCAGCAGGGCAGCATGGACTCCAAGGCAGACCTCCATCTGCAACCTTTGGAGCCTGCCTTTTCACTGCTGCATCTTGGTTATGTCTAATACAAACTAACCTCACCAAGGCATGTGCAGCAGCCCAACCAGATCATGGCTTTGCCCTCATGCTAGGCACCCCAGCCAAGTCCACCTGGCTGAGAATCCCCTCCCTACCACAGCTCCTTGCCCTGGGGACTGGCATGCAGGTTCCCCTGCACTTGCCTGAGTCCTCCATGGGGACAGAGTGGGCATGAAAACAAAATCCTGAATAGGAAGAATAAGATTTCATCAAAAAGGGCAGTTGGCAGCAGAAGACTCAGTCTACCAGATCAGCCTGAACCACTGATCACATCACTGAACTGCACCACAAGTACCTGTCTTTACCTGGCCTGCAGGTGCAATAACACAGACAGGTACAAGTGTGCTGTAATGGTTACAGGAAGCAAGCAAGAAGCATTTCTATCAAGCTCAACAGCAATATATGAACATTAATTGAGAGCATTAACTCTTCCCAGGCTGTCTGACTTTCAGTTCCTGTCTTGCTTTCCAAAATTACATGTCCTTGGTGCACAATCATTACTACACAGCAGTAAAACAGGTAATAATACAGAAACATAATCAAAATGTTTTAATATGAAATGCTGTAGATACTATGAAAAGAATAACACCCTGACTGCTTCAAACAGAACCACATAAGTCATCATTTTGCTTCTGTTTGCCCTGTTCCATATTCATGCAGCATGAGTTTTTTGGCATGGACATTTATTGAAACTGAGTTTCAAAAATGTGCCTCAGGAGTTGTGAAAAGTTAATCTTACATTTACAGGAATGATAATTCCTGGAAGGAACCAGGAGATCAGCAATGGTGTCCTACAATCTCTGTGTAATGACAACCAGCTTGCAGCTTTCAAATATTGAACACCTGCAGAACAGTGTTTGGAATCAATTGAGTCTCTGAATTTAAGGCTTGCACTGCCATTCAGATAATCAAGTATATCTGAAGGACCTGCAGCCCACTCTTTCACTATCCACAGATAGTAACAGGAGATTCAATCCATCAGACAAATTATTCATTGCCAGCCACCCACTCTTCTCAACTCCAAAGAGTCTGTTTCAGTGGGAAGTGGCTCTCTGATTGCATCCTCTTCCAATGTGCAGCTGGATTTAGTCTTCATAGAATAATATTCTCCAGCACTAAATACACCATCATTCCACCATATCTCTTGACTGACTTCTGGTACAAAAATTTAATGTCTGGGCATCATGCACAGACACTCACAAAGCAAACTTGCATCCTCAGGTTTCAAAACAAGAGCAACAGCCTAAATTCAAATAATATAACATGCAGTAGAGAGATGGATCTGGACATTGAAACTGTAATATGACATTTTCCAGCTCTGCTGTTGCTACCACAAATTCATCTTGTGAAAACTGGCTGCTCTGTGAAATTATTCCTTCCTATCAGCCGAGTTTTCATAGGTTGTTGAGCTCAGGCCAAGCTTTGGTAAGGTGCAATTTGACTCCTTTAGAGGCAAGATTGTCTGGGCAGTCAGTTCTGGGTGAGTTCAAAGCCTCTGTGTTTCTGGGTAGGGCTGGCAGAAAAACATAAAGAATTTGGTTTTCTACTCATCTGGTAAGAAATCAGAAGGACTTTGATCTGCGTTATGTATCAGTAATACATTTTGAGACAAAATACACATAATGTTCTACTCTCCTTCCTATCTCCTTGCCAGTCTTAAATAAGCAGAATAAAGCTGCTGCTTTGCAAACCCACAAGCAGAGTATTGCCTGCAAGTGCAGCATCAGGCACGGTGACTCTGGGGTCATGGTACAACTTAGGGCAGGTTCAGGACATGTGTTGTGCCTAAGAACATTCTGAAAAGTTTCTTTTCAGTTTTTCTTGCTTATCTCTTATTGCAGTTTCTTTCTGCTGTATTTCAGATGTGAAGACTGTCAGTAACTCAGCTGGGCTAACATTACCCCCTATGGTGCAGGTAGCTCAGAGGACTTGGCAGTGCTGGGTTAACAGTTGGACTTGATGATCTTAGAGGTATTTTTCAACCCAAATAATTCCATGATTCTTTGTTCTGCATGTGCACCAGACCCATTCAGAGAGAAGGAAAACCATCCTTTTATATTGTTTCTTTATCCCTCCTACCCCAGCTCTATACCAGTTGGCGCACAAGACTCATGTATGCTTGAAAAGTTGTACTTTAATCCAAATATCCTTATTTTCCTTTCCATCTAAAATAAAATTAGGCTCCTTTTACTAAAATTAATCCCGGTGACTCTTCCTCTTCACTTGGGCTTCCTGGCTCCTCATACCTTTCTCCCAGTCTGCCCATTCAACTGTCCCATAGCCCTTTCATCTCTTCATTTATGCTTCCTTATGAACTTCTCGCTCAAGACATATGCCCAGCCAAAAGTTGAGGCTCTGAGCCTCTGTGTATTACTATTATTATTGCTTAGTAATAATGCAATATAATAATACATTGCAATCATATGACGAGCCAAAGCTCCCTCTGCCTCCTGATGATGGGCCCAGAGCATATTCCCTCTGCTGTCTTAATTTGTTTGGTCTTAACTTGAGAAGCTTCTGATTTTGTTGCTTCTCACTGTATGGCATTACAGGAAACCAAACACTCTCCTGCCTGGCCAGAAGATTGCTACACAGCCTGTACTCTTCTAGTCTTACCTCTTCCCAAAATGCCCTGTTTTAACAGCACCTGGTCTGTCCCCAGGCACTAGCCAGGGAAAGCAGAGGAAACATAGGAGCTCTCCCTCATGGTGTCTCGATAGCCATCAATGGCTGCTGTGTTCATAGGCTCACACCTGGAGGTGCTGGAGAAAAGACACCCCACCTCAGGAGTTGTTTTACCCCCTTAATGCTCCCAGAGTGTTCCTCAGCCATAGGGGGAGAAGCCTTGCCTCTGTGCTCTCCAGCTGTATATTTTATGATGTTCAGTTCCTGACTCCATTCATTTTCCACCCATGGCCTGCCCATCTAGGCACTGCTGATGTGCTCATAGGCTAACAGTAAGGCTTTTTCTGGCATGCAGATCAAGAAATAGTCCTCCAACCAGCCGACACAGGCAGAGAGGAGGCAGAAGTTGGAGACTGGATCCAGTGTCGAGGGAGTGAGTACATCCGACATGGGATGTCAGGCAAAGGGAATATGGTTGAGCTGTTATATGCTGCACCTCTGTCTGTCAGGAATGTACCTGCAGGGGGAAGATGTTTTTTCAGAGCTCCAAACCCTCTACCTAGACCATCAAGATCTGCAGGACTTTCTTTGGGCTAGCTAAGGCCGAGCTGGAAGGAAGCTCACTGTCCATAGATCCTCTTGATGCATAGCAGCCCCAGACCTGTGTCAGGGGCCAGAGCTGTGACCCTCCCCACTAGGATGTCCCCTAATGTCACAATCCAGAGCTCTGTCTAACCTCTCAGAAGAGCTGGCCTAGGAAAAGCTGCCTCACACCCCCACCATCTCCTTCCAGACAGCCACAGAGGTCATCCTGCACCTTACCTTACTAAATGCTAACATTTAGTTCCTGATATCACCTCTACTTGTTTCAAATTTTCTTCCAGAGTGGGATATTGTGCCAGTTCCCCTCTGGAGGCACTGGTCCATCTCCTCCCACTATCTTCACCTGCCTGCAGCCCAGATACCAGACAGGGGGAACATAGGAGTTACACTGGGAGAAACAACACAGAAATTTCATAGTATTAAACTTCATGAAAAACAAAATTAATGAATACACACACACACCGCATACACACACAAAACCTTCCAACAAGGTTTGGTGTTGGGCTGGTCCTTGCCACCTCCATCACCCAAGACATTTCCCTTTGAAATTACACCCTTGCTCCCTTCAACCATTCACCCCTCAGTAGTCTGATTTCTATGACACTAACACTGTATTGCTTTACATTTAGGACATTGAGGTCACAGAAAGTGCTTTGTACCATGAAGAAGTTATCTCCACTTGACTGAAAGCTTTCTGCAACTACATATTGCATCCAGTGTTTGCAGCCACTGATCCATTATTTGTAAGGGGGACAAATTCCATCCTTTGCTTTTCCACTGGCTGAAGATTTAACCTTCCTTCACTGAAAGAAAACATGATGATGCGAAAGGTTTCCGACCATTTTCTTTTTTTTACTTATTATTATTACTATCCTTGTTGTCTTTATGTTTCTGCTCTAGCTGTGACATGCAGAGCTTGTGCAGCTAACTCCACTCGGCATGACGGAGTTATTTTCACAGTGATGCTGCAAGAGGGGGAAGTGTCTATTCCCTCTATCCTATTTCATTAAAAGGCAGAGCATTTTATGACTTCTTCGCTCCAGCTGCAATGATACAGCACCAGGTGCTGTAGCTTATTCCCCTCTCTCCTTTGCCTGCAGAAGCAAACTAGCTCAGATCTGCAGAAGTCACAGGTAGGATGTTAATCAAAACCACAGCAGGGAGCCAAAAGTAGTTCCTGGAGCAGGAAGCTGTTCGAAGAATGTACAAGATCATTATTTTACCTATGTGCTCAGAAAACCCACCTACAGTAGAGAACTTGGGAGAGAGGAAAAGACTATTATGTAATCAAACCTAATGTTAATAGCAGTTTTCCATAAAAACATATGCTTGTTTGGGGTCAGTTCCTATCCCTTTTTCTGCAAAGACCATGTGCTAAGTGGATGAAAAATATTCAGTATACATTATATGATAAAGCATACGTATCTGTGTGCATGTGCATTTCGGTGTGCTGCATGTAAGCATGTACAGAAAGCAGCAATCGTTTACAAATGTATCTTTCCTAAGACTACCAAATATCTTGGTGTGAGATGAAATATTTTCTATAAATGATCATAAAATGGGTTCCTAAAATGTCACCACTTATTTTATTTTCCCAGCTTGCCCCACAGTTCACTTCAGACTGAAACTAATTTAAATTACTCTGTCGCTCCCAGCAATAAAAGGAATTTAGTAATTTGCAGTTCATTTGCCCTTGCTATTCTTGGAAACGGTATGTGAGGTTGTCCAATCCTTTGCATTAGGAAATGTGTGGAGTGCGAGTAGCAGTCATGTCATGCCTGGCAGATTTTGCCAAGGAAACTATTGGGTTTTGCAGCTTTGAAATTCTGGGGATAATTGACGTGTGCTCCATTCCCACAGAATAGCTGCGATCCTTGTCACTGCCTGGCTGTGGATGAGTTTAGTGAACATTGTATTTCCCAAGTGGTGGTTAAGCTAACTTAATTAGGGAAGTGCCTTTATCCTAGCCCAGACAAAGGCTGCCCTTGATGGAGCACTGTTGAGAAAACAGCTCTGAGGCCAAGGGCCTATGAACCAGATGTGCAGAGGTGTCTCCTCCCTGGCCTTGAGCTTCTAGTGGGAAACGAAATCTTAGAGGGGGAAATAAAAAGTAAAAGACTGATCTTTCTAACTTTCCCAGATGCTAACTGAACATGACCCATGCCTAAGCAGCATCTCTTCACCTGGGAGCACCCTGAGAGGGGAGTGTAGGGGTCCCCCTTGGAGCCCTGGCTTTCCCAGCCTGCAGGCTGGCAGAAAGAAGTGAGGAGCCAGACAAGCTCCCCCCAGCATCCCTGAGATGGTCCCACATTGAACCAGAGTGCCTGAGGCTGCAGAGTGCCCTTCCTATGCTGACACCCCAGGGCAGACCTGAAGGAATGCAAACAAGCACACCTGCCCCAGCAGATTTAGATCACCTCTGGGGTAGAAGCTGTGTTGTCTGGGGCACAGTCAGCTCTGCTTTGCTCCACATGGAACCCACACCACCACCGCTGAACCCTGAGCACCCACCACTGCACACATCACTGTTCCTACTTGGCCTTGCAAGAATAAAGGGAGAGGAGAGCACTCTCACCTAGAAATTCAGCTTCAGTGCTAATGAAAGGGAGGCGATAAAACAGTGTTGTACAAATGAGATCTTAGCACTAATGGCTGCAAACAAACGACTGATGTTGTACATAAAACAGCGTTAGAGAGAAAGCATTGCTCTGGATATATTAGGTGCTCCTGTGTGTGCCATAGGGTTCTTTCCATTCCCCTTCTTGATTATTCAGTGTAAAATCATGGGAAGGAAATGTGTGTAAAGAATCATTATGATATTGGGGGATTTTTTAAAAGTGAAGGTCTCTTATCCAGCCTGGAAAGAGCTTTGTGCTCTCAGACCTCCTCAATGTTATCAGAAAATAGAATTCTGTTTCTCACAGTCTCTATAAACAAATAAACATGTTTATTCTCCATTTCTCTTAAATATATTTTACTATGCTACTTGCTCCCAAGCCTTAACTCTCAGCAAAGGACTGAGCACGCCAGCCCCACTTGCCTGTGCCAAGCAAAGGATCAGGGGTCAAGTCCACTGGTGCAGGAAGCTTTGGATGCCTCACCCACACCACTGCTCAGTCTGACAAGTCTGCCTGCTTTCTTCCTATGAAGAGAAACTTGTTTTTTCATGGGAATTCTGGTCTATGCTTTCAATTCAATCCCTAATCTGACAGCTCTCCATGTCCTACAGCAGTGATAACCTGCACATTAGGGTTTCTGGGGTGAGGTTTAGCCCTGTAGATTGAATGTGTCCCCATTGTGATAACCACACATGCAGAGAAATACTGGGAGTGGGAGGGAGGGAGCAAAAAATCTGTGGAATGAAGTTATCCACTGACTTGAAGATGTTTTCCTGGAGAAAGAGAAGGACTACAGGAATATAATGCAAGGCAGTTTTTGCTTTTAGTTGATTTTTGAAGCAAGTAAAGCCCCCATTATTCCTGAAATTTTCTGCCTTGTCCCAGTTTCCCTCCCAGGGCTGGGAGTCTCTGTGCCACTCATCAGCAGTAGTTCCTGAGCATATAGTATGTCCCTCAAGTTAGTGGAAACCACAGGATTGTACCTTTCCATTGTGTAAAGGTAATTTGGGACCAAGGCTTCAAGCAAACAAGAAATGGCATTAGAACAACTGTTGTGGATTGTTTTAATTTAATTTTCCCCAAAACAGCCCAGCAGCAACATATGGCTCTCAGTGAGATCCTGCTACTACACAGTTTGGCAGCTGGGCCGACTGAGACGTGAGAAGGTTGGGTACTTTGCAAAGGCAGAGTGTGTCAGCACAGTTTCCTCCCTGTATTGCTCTTGGCTCCCAGGGCATAGCCCTTGGGATGGATCCCAGCTACAGAAAATACAAATGCGATCTTGCCACAGATAGAAGACAGCTTCAGATACCAAAGCTAGTGAATTTTATCAGCATTGCAATTTCCATAGTAAGTAATAAATGTACCAACTCATGACAGGCCTGTGATAAGGATTTTGTGGGATGTTTTCCAGTCATGTGGGTGTAAGACTTGAAGTAATTGTTAAAGCATCCAGTCCAGCTTCCTGAAGGTTGTCAGCTACTTTGCCCCCAAAATTTACATCAAACGAGAACTCCTGGTGAGGTCAGAGAGCTCAGACCTGAGGAACAAAACCTGTGGCATGGGCACAGGGCATCCAGAAAAAAAAGTACCCTGGTGCTTCACACCCCCAGTGATGCTCCCAGCTGAACCAGGCACAGGCTGCAGGTTACAGCTGAGGGCTTGGGTTTAACTCCATCTACTCCTCCAGCATTTGGGTGTTTTTTTCCAGTCCCCCTCAAAATTTGACCCTGGCTCATCATGTTATCCTCACTTGTGTTTACAGGTCTGGGCACAGCTGTAGTTACCTAAACAAAGTCGGTGCTCAGTCAGAAACCAGAGAGCAAAAACCATTTTGGTGGTGTGCTCTGAATGTCAAGGGAATTGTATCCCAGCTAGGAAGAAACATTTCTTTTATTATCTGACTCCAGAGCTTTCACACAAATGGAGCTGGTTAAACAAGGACCATGTGAGGTCATCTGCTTAGATTACATGCTCAGCTTATCTTAGTAATGTGCCTTGGCAGATAAGTATCTGATCATCTTGAGCTGGACAGCTTCTAGTTGCATGGCAAACTCCCATACTAAGTGTGTTTTACATGATCCTGACACATCCTTTGCCAGTAAATTTACTTCATATTAAAGTTCCTCTTTGCTGCCCTGAGCACATCCCATTTGCCAGTTCCCCCAGCAGTAAAACACTGTGCAGCCAGTGCACCCCCAGGCAAGGGATGGCTAAAAATCAGGGGGGAAGGAATTCAAGGCTGATGCTGCAGAGGAGGTAGGATGAGAGAGGGGCCAGGGGCTCGTGGTGCTGAGCCACCCAAGTTGCTTTCCTCCCTCTGACCCACCATGTTCGACCCTCTTAGGCAGATAGGGAGAGAAGCAAGTGCTTTGGCCACTCTAAGACAGGTGCTGGCTGGTGCCTTCTCTTTATTTATGGTGACTTACATGGCACCTCCGTCCACACACCTCCAAGCCCTGCTGAGGTCAGATCAATAGGCACACATGCTCTCATGCCTCCCTGCATTGCATCTTAAAAAAAAGAAACACCTCACAGCAAACAGTATACCTTGTTCTTCAAGTATACTGGTATACCAGTATACTGAAGTGGGAGCTGTGGCAGGTAGTGTATCTATTTAATTAATTCATTGCCAGAGTGACGAAGGTGCCAAGGAGCAGAGGGTAAGATGGGATTCAGTTTCTGACCTAGAAATCCAGAAGCTGCTAATAGTATGGTGGCTACAAGTGATCCTGGAGTTTAAGCTCCTCTGACATACATCTAGTGAATATCACTGTGGAGCCAAGTGGCAAATTCAGCTGGTAAAACGTGGGTGTTCCTGCACAAGCTTCTGGGGTCAGTGGTGCTCTGTTGTCTGTATGCAGGCACCCAGAGCCATCAGAAATACAGCAGGACAACCCACTAAGTACCTGTAGGCATATCTGCCAGCCCAGCAGAGCCCACAGGGCATCCCCAGTGGCACCACTCTTCCACACACCCTGCATCTCCAGTGTCTGGCCTCAGATGTGCAAGCATTGACTCAGCCACCACACTTTGATTTCAAGGAATGAGATTTCCTAAGACTATCAAGCTTCTGCTAGGACTGTCACTTGACCTCCATAAACAGTATTCTTGTCCTGGCATGTTAAATGCTACAGGGAAAAGATATTCATGAAGGGCCTTTTCTGGGAAATGTTTTCCTTATTCAGAAGTCTGCCTTGTAACTCAGAGCTTGAGTGCTGCAAAGCTGAGGCTTACACTCGTACCATGACTTCTCCTACATCACTGATTGCTACATGATTTCTTTGTGTGAATTGTTTATAAAGCCCTAACACAGAAAAAGCAAATCTATTTGCAATCTGCATAATTTCTGCACTTACCTCAGCTTTGGCAGTAACAGCAAGTAAGAGCTACTTGCTTTTCCTGCTCCAATTAACTTTCAGGTTTTAATGAGCTAGTGCTTGAGCTCGCTCAGTAAGCACAGGGTTATGAGGATTAAAAGACATACAAGATGTTTGTGGTCACAGTTGTTGGTGCTGTTATTTTAAAGCTTGCTTTAGTATCACCTCAGATAAATGCTTGGGCTCTTTTTCAGGCTGAGAGAGGCTGGGGAGATTGTGCTGCTTTCAGCTCTGGAGGCTGTCAGCTAGGCCTCCGGTGACATCCCCTTCCACTCTCTTTCTTGTGGTTTCCCCCTGCACAGTGCTGAAATACAGCATTTTGTTACCTATTAAAGTGTCACTCTCAGTGATATTGTGAAGCTATTAAATTCTGCCAGATCATCCTTTGTGAACAAGAGGATGTTGACAGAGCTGCAGCCCCATCCTTCAGCTATTATCTGGTATTCAGTGTCCTCCAATTAGTATGCACAATAAATCTAGTCCAAGACCCCCCACTGCTTTATGTCATTTCTGTATTAACCTCACTGCTTCCCAACATGTTCCTATTATTAAGCCATTTA
This sequence comes from Acanthisitta chloris, assembly GCF_000695815.1. NCBI lineage: Eukaryota > Metazoa > Chordata > Aves > Passeriformes > Acanthisittidae > Acanthisitta > Acanthisitta chloris. The sequence continues at coordinate 91,084 of NW_008683118.1, forward strand.
AAGACTTCCCTTCGTTCACTTACCGGAGCTGTCTCATTTTCCTTCTTTCATCTATTTGCATACATTTCCAAATGTTCACTTGACATGAGTTCTGTTGTTGGTGGTGATATTTTTAATTAAAGATTATTTCCAATACACTTTCTTTACTCCATCCTGCTTACATGTGTTATCCTCCTTATCTCTGTGAGATTGTAATGACTGGGTTGAGAACTGATTGATGGTCATTTCATGTGTTCAAAAAGCCAACCCTTGAAGTTTGCATTGGTAATTCCCAGGCTAAAATTGAGTCTTGTGACACTTCTGCTCAATAAAAAATGTAGAATTGTTAAGGTGTTGCATTATATAATCTCCTCTGCTGTTCTTACTCTGTGGAATCTGTCAGGCAGTAGAATCAGGACTGTGCTCCCTTCACCTCAAATGGGGTTCTCAGCTCAGTGGGAAAGTTGGGGGATACAGATCCAGAAATGAAGCACAGATTTTCAGGTCAAGGAAGGCTGAAAATTACTTGTTTAATTATACCTGTAACTGTGATAGTTTAGGAAACACTGATGGAGATGCCAGAGGATAACCACTGGGTTTCTGCAGGTAGTTTGGATTTTATTTCTGCTGGGTTTTTTGCATCCCTACAATGGTTTAAGTGAAAACTGCTGGAGTTGGACTTGTTTGGCTTGGAGAAGAGAGCTCTGTGAGGACCCAACAGCTCCCCAGTGTCTACAGTCATCAGAATTGAGCTGAGCTCTCTGTGGTGGGGCATGCTAGCAGGCAAGAGTTGAAACAAGAGGGTCAGGCTGGGTGTGAGGAGAAGCCTTTCACCCATGAAGACAGCCAGGCAGCGGGAGCACGTTGCCCTGCAAGGTTGTGCTAGCTCCATCCTTGAAGGTTTTGAAGACCAAGCCCTAAGCAGCCTGGTGTGATCCCAGGGCTGGGCTGGCTTTGGGACAGAGACCTCTGGAGGTCCCTTGCCAGACTGAATTATTATCCCATAGGCCCATGAGAATTGAAACATTCAGTTTAATTGGGATCCAGGTGCCAGGCAGGACTCTTGCTGCAGTTGAAAGGTAGTAAGGTCAGTGATCAGCCAGGTGTCACTCATCTTTCAGCATCAACTTGGTCCTTGACTCCATGTGCCCAAGCTGGGGATGAGGAGGCAGCAGTTTTACCATGCACTGGGCGATGCCTGGAGGCAGGGGAGCACACCTGCTTGGCTGGGCGGCTGAACCTCACTGGCTTCTTAGCTGTCATGCCATTGAAAAAGACCTTCCCCAAGAAGGGCTGTGGGGGAAAAACAGGAGAAAACTCTCCCCTGTCTCTCTTCTTTGTAAAGAGAATGGAAAGGAAAGGTGTTTCACCCCATAGTGCTATCCTATGGGTAAGAGGGAATGTCCTTTTGTCTCTTCCTTTCTCAGCACCTTTCTGCAAGTCTGTGCACCTTTTCAATGTATTATTATGCATTTAAAAGATGTGAAAATCTCAGAGGGAGAAAATAACTGGAAAATAAACTCTGCAGTGAATTCCCCCCACATTCTGAGCACATTAATGAAAAAAATGTTCAAAAATATTAAACTAAGGGAAACCCTAAGGAAAGCTTTATAGGAAAGGTATATAAAGAATAAATTATGTATCTGCTTCTTTTTTTATCATTTCCAGCAGAGGAATGGGGTATCAGGAATATTTATAAAATTCTCCACCTATTTCTTTGCAGGGCTGGCTGGGTACTACAGCATTGCTATATATCCAGTGTGTCTAACCTCTGCGTTTTGCTGTCTGGAGCTCAAGAAATACCTTTTATTCCCTTTATCAGTAAAAAAGCTGATTTTAGTACCAAATAAACTATTCCTAAGGTAGGAAGCACAATGCAACACCAGTAGAAAGCTTTTTATGTGTATTTCTGCATCCTAATCTAAACTCTCATATCAGAGGTGATTTTGAACTCCTGTATCAGAAGGTGGAGAGCTTCTGATAGGCAGACATGGATAGACATGGCTTTCTTTGTGCTCTCACTTTTCAAGCAAGGTACTGGTTTAGTTTAGATTTAAGACATGTGGGGAAAGGGTTTCTCAAGGCTTGTACAGGAAAGTAGCATCTTTTCACCACTCCACTGATGCCCAGGGGCCCTTGAAAGCATCTCAGGGCACAGGGCTGGGAGATGCTCCTGTCACTGTTCCTCTTTGCCACGCTGACTGAAGCACCTTGATGTGGGCTCTGGTTTTCACAGGCTTGCTTGAAAACAGCTGCAGAAATAGCAAAACGTGACATTTCTCATCCACACCCTCCTTGCACACAGTTCCATGCTCACAGCCTGCAGGGCACAAAGCCACAGCCCCAAAACTGCCATGGTAGAGTCAGCTTTGTTAGACTGGCCAACCCTCCCATCCACAAAAATGGAAAACAAATCAGCCTTGGTTTTCTGGTCACTCTTCTAGTCTGGTAATTGGATAGGCAATGCAGAAGGTCCTACATCCATGGCTGTATTGCCAACTGGCACAACAGTGACCTCAGCTTGTGGAACCCAAGGAGGTGTTTGGTGTCAACCAGCAGCTGATGGAAATCACCTACTTCTTGAGACAGGCTGACTCCAAGCTCCTTCCCCCTCCACCTGTCTGCAGCACCAACCTGGTGCTCTCTGCAGCTATTAAAGGCCATTCACAAGTGGGAAATATCTGACATGACAAACGAGAGAAAAGGAGAAAATGGGCAATTGTAAGGGATTTAAATAACTCTCCATTTGAAAATCTTTTTACTTCCAAGTGGCTTTGGCCACTGCTGGCTGACAAGTTGGCTTGTGCTGCATCTGCATCCCTGCAGAGCAGACCCTGCTCTTCTGGGAAAGGCTGGCTGCCTTTTCATGACCAGCCCCTCCAGGCATTTCTGTGCTCCATGCAGATGAGGGGAAGAGCAACCGTCTCCCCTTCCCTGGCAGCTCATGTTCCTTTTTTATTCTAGATTATTAAAATAAAATAGCATTTCCACCAGCTGTGGTAATCTGCTTGAGAAACAGATGTTTCTTGAAGAAGATGGAAGCAGCTTAAACATCTGTGATGGGCTGATTCCTAATTCCCTGACCGAAAGCTGAAATTATCTTCATGTAACTTTGAAGAGGACATGGTATTTGTCTCCCTGGGCAGGCAGCACTCTGCAATAAGCCCCTGAGCAGGGCTGAGTCTTTAAAAGAATTTATATCCCCTGAGGGAAAATGCCTCTAGTTTATCTACTTTTTTTTTTTCTAAAAAAATATCATTTCACAGAATTAATTGATTATGGAAATTTTTTAAAGCATTGAAAATACTAGGTTTGGTGACCAATGGGAGCTTATTACAAAATTACAAGTCAACTTTCAAGACCTGCTTCTGAGAACATCTGACCAATGTTGGTATCTAACAGCAAATTAAAGTGATATGTTGCAATCTCATTAAAATAAAAATACATGTCAAGCTAACACTTTAAAAAAAATCCTACATGTATACGGAAGCTATAACTATTTCAGAAAAACGTCTTTGGGATTTATATGCTATGAATTTATTTTCTTTTGCAGAAGTTGTCTGTGTTGCTTCCATCAAACACTGCCAAGCTTGTCCTCAGCATTGCTTTCTGGCAGCATAAATCCATGTCTGTGCAGGCTGAATCCCATTTGATCTGTCTCTGTCACACGCATGAAGTGGAATGATCTCTAGCTGTAAAGTCGAACTTAAATAAAAAGAAAGGGCATTTGGGTTTTTTGTAACCAATTTAAATACACACGTGCATAACATGGGGAAAAAAGAATCCTGTGAAAGAGGATGTATAACAGCCAAATACAGCTGCATAACATCTCCTCTTCCCATCTGGATTTATCCCAGTACTGTCTGCATTATCGTAGTGGAGGTGATGGAGTTGCCCACCTTCTGGGGTCTGGCTTTCTGGCTTGGGACCAGCTCAAGCGTTATTCATCCCTTTAAGGTAATTAGGAGAGCCCTCTGTCCCCAGGGATTTCGGTGGCTGGCTGCCCTGCGGAGCAACTCGCTGCTATCCCACCATATCTGAAAATGTCTCAGGTGTGCACTGTGTGATTAATAGCACCTAGCGATGCCTGAAAATTTTATAATTTGAAATGGACAAAAATCCACCTTTACTGCCATTTTCCCTTTGTTTTATTGGTGAGACTGCTGCTTTTTGACCGGCTACCTGCTCCAGCTCTGAGTTCATTCTATGGTCCAGAGAGATTGGACTCAGTACATCCCTCTCACTGCATCCCCCTGGGAGTGCCCTGCCATGCTGTTTGCAGCCAGCCCATGTGTGCTCAGCAGCTGACACGAGAAAATGTTGGATTGCAGCAGTGTGGGCAGCTCCTGGACAGTCAGGCAGGGAGGGAATGCAGGCAGGGGAAATGCAGACAGGAGGCCAGGCAGCCCTGCAGGCTGACAGGAGCTGCTCCCAGTCATCCTGCCAGCACTAACAGCAGTGCACTTGGCTTGCCTACTGGGACAAGGGGACCACATCCCCAAGGGCTCTGTCAGCAACTCCCATTGTCTGCCTCCAGCATAGGGAAGAGGTGGTGGAAAGCAATTTTTCATAGTGGTTTACATTGGGTTGAGGTTTTTTCCTACTTTTTCCTCTCTAAATGCCCATCCTGGACATTCAGCCTCCAGCTGCATGTGGCAATGGGTTATGGGATGCTCTCTAGGTGGAGGGGCTGCAGCTTAGCATTTCCTCAGATGGGTTTGCCTGCTGCAAACCCATCAGACTCTCTCTCCTCTGCCCTCTGTCTCAGCATCCCAAAGACTAAACAGTCTCAAGGCCTCCAGAATTATCTCTAGAGCCTTGGCCCAGTGTACCTGAAACATAACCATGGTTGTGTGGGAATGGCATCTGGAGGTGCCAGTCTCCTGGTGTCCCCAAGCAGAGGAGCTCCTCCAGTGTAGAGAAGACACAAGGCTTGGCCATCCACCTCTGAGCTCCCTTTGCCATGCTGACCATACAGCTGGGAGGCACTGCTGTCACCCATCATCTCAACCCACCCACAAAGCATCAGGATAAGGACAGTTGCCAATCATGATGGACTCTGCAGCTGGTCACTCCACACTGAGTGAGCTGTCTCTTCTAAACTCATCTGGGCAAGAGAGAGACTTTCCTCAGTCCTTTTGTGTCTGAGGCTGCAGTACGAAATCCCACAGGGGACTAAGAAATCTTTTTTCTTTGTGTATACAGTGTATTTCTTTGGCCTGAACTTTCCTTGTTTAAATGCATCCCAGGAAGTGCTTTAACAAAAAATAAGATTAAAACAAAAAAACCCAATGCAAAATACTCCCCTGCACACATAGTCCTTCCCCAGAGAGCAGATGAGAGAAAAAGCAAACCACATGTGACAGATGTTAGTCACGTCACCAAATGCACCACTGGCAGGAGCTGAGGTGAAAGGGCAGTCAGGAAACCTCTGCAATATTGCTGCCTTAGTAGTTTCAGATTCCAGGCAAAGATGCTATTCCTTATTGTTGGTATATACATAACTTAACGGTTGTTTTATCTTCTGCTGTTAGTGTCAAGGGAAATTGATTTTACAGATTATTAACATAGCATTTATTTGCAGAAAACTCATTTTTTAAATAGCAATTAATCATTTTGCTAAGCAATCTATAGCCATTTATATTTTGGTTGTTTACTTTGTGTGCCATACAAGGCTAGCAGTTTCTTAACTTGCATGATATTCTGTGCAAGGGTGTATTTTGATTTCTGCTGCTGTGTCAGGCTAATGCCACTGTTGCTATGGTAATGGTGATGTTTGAGTCTGCTTTGTCACCTTTGTCCTGCTATTTTTTTCTTTAAGCACAAATTCATGCTGTGGAGGCCTGGAAAGCAGGCAAAGGGTTTGCTATGGGAGCTCAGCCCCATCTCTCCTCATGTATTTAAAAGACATTATAAAGCACTGTGGCAATTTCATAGATAATAAAGTCTAAAGCCAGCAGAGCTCATCAGATTTGCTGAAGCCAACCTCCCATATAAATGTTACCGGGTTATCCCTATACGGCAGACTGGGCATCCTGATTGGGAATACTGCAGGGCTTCCCATCTTAATTAGAAGATGCCCATACCCATCAGTCCATAATTGTCCTGTGCATTTTTAGCCAAAGTTTTAGAAATTCACAATGGTTTAGAAAAAGCCTACCAAATTTTTATCAGCTCCAGTATGACCTCCAGCATTTTTTCAAGGTTGATGTGTCTCCTGCCATTCTGCCTCGTCCCCAGGTATTGACCTCAGGACCATGCTTTTCCCTTCCCATTTGTCTGCAGTAAAACACATTTTTGCTTGTCTGGATGCAGCTGGTTGTGTGATTCAGCTAGCCTTTATGCTTTATTTGCCCTCCTGGCTTCCTTTGGGTGTTTTATCAGCAGGGAATTCATATTTATTTCCACATCACTAATGAAGATGCTGGAGAGGAGCTGTGTCTGACTCCCTGAAAAGCTCCAGCAGCAGCTTCTGTACCTGAGGATATGTCTGTTTTCTTTCCCCACCATGTCACTCTATGCTGGTATTTTTCCAATATGGCAGAGTGGGTCTTCTCAGTGGTGGAAACCAATAAAACTAGGTAATGAGCAAAAAACAATGCACAGGAAGTTCCACATGAATACAAGGAAGAACTTCTTTACTGTGTGAGTCACTGAGCACTGGAACAGTTTGATCAGAGAGGTTGTGGATTCTCCCTTACTGCAGGTATTCAAGAACTGCCTGGACACAGTGCTGAACTGTGTGCTCTAGGATGGTCCTGCTCAAGTAGGGAGGTTGGACCAGACGACCTATTGCAGTCCCTTCCAACCTAATTGATCCTGTGATTCTGTGACTTGGACTTAACCATTTGTGTGAAGTAAATTGGGCCTGACCTCTTGTTCAATTTCTAGAAAAAAGCCAAGGAAAAATGGTGAAGGTCAGCTGAACTGCTCAGGTGTACCAAGTGCCTGGCACACACTACTCCCTTCTACAGGACTGGGGCAGCACAGTTGGGAAGGAAAGTAAACTAGAGCTTGGGCTTTAATGAAGAAATATAGCGTATCCACCCTAGGACTTCCAAACACTGTGCGAGCCTGTGTTCTGAAAAATGCTAAATTTGTCCCATTTTGAGGAAAGGACAGTCCCTGGTTCCCCTTGTGGGCAGGAGGAGTGGGGCTTTCAGCAGTGGGTTTGGGACTGGGTGGCTGTGCCAGCCTGTGCACAACTTCAGGGTGGCTACAGGCTGCAGTTAGCCTCCAGTGTCAGGAGCATGAATAGCTCTACAGGAGGGACCAGCATTGCCCATACTCTCCCTGAGCTGGGGTAGAAGTCATGAAGCTTTAATTCACTTCAAGCTTTGTTTTGTGCCAGGAATTGCCAGTGTTTTCTTCTGAACCATATGGGCTTTCCAGGCACAAGTACCTCCCCATTGTCATTGTTTCTTGCTCTGGCTCTTTGTGTCGCACTACAGGAGCAGATAACAGTGAAGGCACAGCATTAACACAAGGTGCCCATGGGACTTCAGCCCGCAGATGGGCATGTGCCTGCTAATAAACCTCCTTCACCCCTGCAATTCCTTGCCTGTGAAATTATAAGGGGGGAGGATGACTTTCTGACAGAGGGTTAGGGCCTGGAGTATCCTGCCCATACTACGTGCCAGTGGTACCGAGCTGATTATAAAAGAGCGTTTATAATTCCTGAACTGTTCATTTGAGGCAAATTGAACAACATGGCAATTACCCTCAAGGTGCCCAGGGACCATCCGTGGTCTCTCGTGTGCAAATGATACGATGAAACTGTTTTGGAAAGCAAAAGAAAAAAGAGAGTATTTATGTCCCTCGCTATCTCGATGCCTTCTCGCTATCTCCAGGCGTCGTGGCTACAGAGGCCTTTGATGTCTGCTACACATGCAACAGCAGCATTGGCGGTGTTTGCTTTTAGAGCACCAATACCATATTAACTGCAATAATTTAAGATAGCCTGTAAAGAAATCTTGAGCAACTGGCCAAGTCCAAAGATACAGTTACCATCGCTCTCTGACATTTCCCCTTGATGGGATCTAGGCCATGGTCCACAATCCTCCCTGCCTCTTCCTAAAACATAGCTGGCATTTTTGAAGCGGTTGTTTGTTCCTCAGGGACTCATAAAATCACCTTTTAAAAAGGGAAAAGGCACAAGACATCATGAAGTTCTCTTTACCAATAGTTTCTGGTTTTTTTGAAAGTTTTCCTGAGAACTGAAGGAAAACAAGAGTTTCAGCAGAAGTGGCTCCTGCTTTTTCAAGAATGTAGAAACCAGACAATGGTGAAAAATAAAAATAACAAAAAAACAACAACTCTAGATCATTTCTTATATCACTGCATAAATGCCAAATATATCAACTATGTTTTGTCTTCTCTGTCATTTCTGGATAAATGCCAGGATCATGAATATCAGAGCTATTAACACTGCAACAGCTTTATTAGACTCGGGCTTGCCTGCATCTGAAAATGAAGATCACCTTTAGGGGAAAAGAGAGAAAAATATAATCTCTTAAAATCCACCAGAGAGGCTTTTTCCCTAACTCAGCTGCAGCTGTGCCCTGGTACAGAGGAATTAATGGAGAACTGAATTTCTCTAGATGGTTCGCTGAGTGTACTGAGCACCATCAGCAAGCAGAGCCTTCCAGCCTGGCAGGGTGCACAGGACAAGAGAAGCTGGCAGGCATGGCCATGCTGGGGGGCATTTTCACTGCTCCTGCTGCAGCTGGTCACCCACTCCTGGCATCAGATCACCCATCCCTCTGAAAGCTCTCCCAGGCTGCCACTTCCTGGCAGTGTGGCTGTGGCTGGAGGAGCTGCTGGCAAAACACACAACTGCCAGCCAGAATCCTTTTCTTCAGGCTGCCTTTCTGTTTGTTTTTCACATCCAGGAAGGAACAAGTCATGTTTATTACTTATTTCAGTTATTCCTCCCTTACATATCAAACAAAAAAGGTCAGCAATGTTATTTCACCCTATTTGCTTCCTTAACAATGAACTCTTCCATGCTGCAGTTTTCCTGGCCCACAGTGGTTGACAATGTCCAGAGCAGCTACCTGAGAGGTAGGCAAGATCTTTCTCCTGGAGGTTAGATGTGGTGTTGTCTGCTTCCATCTGCTTTTTGTTTGTGGTATTTATTTTTTGTTCTTTATTACTTTTCTTCTCAGAAGGGCAGAGCACTGTTTTGCTCCTTTCTCCTCTTCTCCTCCTCCAAAGATGGACTGAAACTTGACCTTCTGATTGTTCATCCCAGACACTCTCAGGAAAGCTCTGAGTGGCAAATGAGGTTCCAAATGCAGGAAGAGATTACTGTATTTTTCTTTTCCTTTTTAAAACCTTGAATAGATGAAAATAGATGGTAATCAACAAACCTGTGGCTAGAGGAAAAATCCCTTTAACTCACATTTTACTTCAATTACATTCAGGACAAAGAAACACATTGCACCATGTGCATGAATAGATGCTTTATTATTCAAAACAAGCTTCAAAGAGCATTACGTCCCCTATAGAAAATATGCAATCAGTGTTTAATTCAATGGTAGGATGCAAATTTAAATTCCCATAAGGGGAAGACTGTTAATGCCATTTAAATTGGTTGTAAATTACAGATAATACGCTTGAGACCCGAATACAGATTAGGAGAGTGTTGCCTTATGAATCCAGCCTTACTTTGAACTTACTGAGTATTTATTTATGGACAATAAGACAATGCAGGCTTGTTTACACCTATATTGTCATATCATCTGACACAATACATATGCAGAAAAACCCAACATTTTGTTTTTAAAACACAGGAGCTGTTAGTTTAAGTTTGATGGGGATTGATTGTGTGGAGATGTTTTTTGGTTGCAACCATGTCTGTTCTCTCTGTCCACTCCAATGTCACGTGTTTCTACATCTTACAAATCACACAGAAAGTCATGCAGGGGAATCACCATTTCCCTATCTTACTAACAGCAGAGGGAAAGTCTTGGCTGCTTAGTGTAACCCATCAATTAGCAGGTGCTTGGGACAACAGCCCCCTGCAGGGCTCAGAGGCTGCCTCTGCCTTTGCTGGGATTGGTACCTTGGTTGTTTCACTATAGTGAGTCTCCCTCCCCATGGCCACAGCTGCTGAGCAAGGCGCCTGGGCTCTTGGCTGGAGTTTTTGGGGGACTTTTTGTTTCCAGAAAAAGCTAAGTTCCATGCCTTCATCCTTTGTGCACCAAAATAAAAATGTGTGTGTGTAGATATGTATATAAATAAATATTTAATTATATATTTA